>NC_136507.1:103517663-103622663 GCF_053919585.1 Euprymna scolopes
CTGTCAAACCGGAAGTAACTTATGTTTAAATTAAGGCTAGACAATTGAAAGGAGAGGATGACTTTCAAAAATATCGGCGAAAAAAGCGACCCCCCCACCCTGTAGAAAAGTGCCCAGTTGAAGGTGAAGATATTAATGTTTTTATTCAATTTTTCGATATTTGTTGTTTGAAAGGTCGAACTTCAAAACAATACTGATCTTATAAAAATCAGTCGCCTTATTTATTGCATAGAGAAATGTACAGACACACACGTTCACTTTTATATATATATATATATATATATATATACTAGCATTTCAGCCAGGCGTTGCTCGGATGTTTGGAGGTGTATGTTGAGCAAAAAAAAAAAATAAATAAATAAATAAAAGCGGTCAATTTTTTTAAACTTTGATCCCTATTATGACCCCTTAACATTTATTGTTTTTGGGCTCAAATCCAGTTATTAAGTTAGATCCATGTCCAAGGAACCTATATCTAAAATTTCAAGTGTTTAGACCAAAAATTGGCGGAGGTGTTTGGTAGAGTTCTCAAAGGTTAAATGGTTGAACTTTGACTTCTTACCAGCCAAATTTCTGGCTGAAAACAGATTACAAAGATTTTCCCAAATCTCAGTACCCTGTAGATCAAATTTTGCGTCTGTTGATTGAAAATTGACAAAGTTATTGCGTTGGAATATGTACACACACACACAGACACATTCACTTTTATATATATATATATATATATATATAAATCTATTATTCATTCAAGATACGTTAATAGGGATCGATACATAAGTATTTACTCATTGGCTATTTGCACAAACTTAGGTTTCATAAGCACGTTCAAAAACAAAACGATATTTTAAAAGTTTCTCAGCCCATGAATATTCATTTATTTTCATTTTATCAAAAAGATATAAAGTTTCAAGCTGGTTTTATCTGCATCTTTATATCAAATACACTTGCCTGATAAACAGTAATTACTCAAATTTCATAGTGGTTCGTGACCAGTTTCGTTTCATCTATTGCACGTGGTTGACTGAAACAATCGTACGCAATGTTGTGACCCAGAAAAGAAAAAAAATTCAGAAAATGAATAAATTCTTGTGTATCTATCTCTAACATGATATCTTGAAAGAAAACTATTTATAGCTCTAGTATTGCACTATTGGGCTATCTAAAAGATAACTTTTTTTTATTCATTCATGCGTAATCACTGCCCCAAGTAGTTAAATTACATATAAGCACACACACGTATTTGTATATTTGGTCATTATTCAAGCACGTTTGATTGAACACTATACAGTTCTTTTTTTTCCGATTTAGTTTCCAAGAAAATAAATCTATATATCTATAAAAGTGAAAGTGTGTGTGTGTACATTTCCCTACGCAATAATTCTGTCAATTTTTAGTCTACAGACTCGAAATTTGATATACAGGGTACTGAGATTTGGGAAAATCTATGTGATCAGTTGTCAGCCAGAAATTTGGCTGTTAAGGGGTCAAAGTTCAATGATTTGACCTTTGAGAACTGTACCAAACTCCTCCGACAATTTTGGGTCTAAACACTTGAAATTTTAGATAATTTGATTTGAGCCCAAAATAATAAATTTTAAGGGGTCATAATAGGGGTCAAAGTTAAAAAAATTGACCGCTTTTTTTTTTTTTGCTCAACATACACCTCCAAATACCCAGGCAACGCCGGGCACCCATGCTAGTAAAATATAAAATAAGAAAATCGAAATTAAAAATAATTCGCCCCTACCCATCCTTCACCCACCTTTATCTATATATCTATAAAAGTGAAAGTGTCTGTCTGTGTACATTTCCCTACACAATAACTGTGTCAATTTTCAGTCTACAGACTCGAAACTTGATATACAGGGTATTGAGATTTGGGAAAATCTTTGTAATCCGTTTTCGGCCAGAAATGTGCCTGTTAAGGGGTCAAAGTTCAACGATTTGACCTTTGAGAACTCTACCAAACTCCTCCACCAATTTTGGGTCTAAACACTTGAAATTTTAGATATAGAGTCCTTGGACATGGATCTAACTTTATAATTTGATTTGAGCCCAAAACAATAAATGTTAAGGTATCATAATAGGGATAAAAGTTAAAAAAAAAAAAACACTGCTGTGGTCTCTACCAAATTACTCAGACAATTTCTGGTCTAAACATTTGAAATTTTACACAAAGGGTATTCAGAGATAGGGCAAATTTTTTAATCGGTTTGGGTTGAAAAATTGAGCTACCAATATATAAATGTATGTATGTTTGCATGTCTGCCTAAAACATTCGACAGAAGCGACGGATTTTCACAAGATCAGTATCGTTTTTAAGCTCGACCCTTCAGACGACAAATACCGAAAAATTGGCTAAAAACAATTTCTTTACCCTCAACTGGGCACTTTTCTGCAGAGAGAGGTCGCTTTTTTTTGCCAATATTTTCGAAAGTCGTCCCCTCTTTTCGACTGTCTAGCCTTAATTTAAACCTACATCACTTCCGGTTTAGCGGTGGTCGTAACAGCAAAGACGTTACGTTTTTTCCCCATTCTTTTCCTCCTTCGTGTACAGGTTCGAGCCTGCCTTCCTACTGCCACTTTTTTTTTTTTACTCAACATACACATCCAAACACCTGGGCAACGCCGGGCTAAAATGCTAGTATAGATATAAATCTCAAAATCAGTTTATAAATGTATACTATTCATGAAGGGAAAAAGTTAAGTTTGTCAAATTCAAAAGAAAATTATATTTACATTTAAAAGCAGATGAAGAATCTTCACTAAACTCTCTTTGTAAAAAAAAAAAAAAAAAAAAAAAAAAATGAAATTTTATATTTTTTAGGTGATTTTAAACTTAGAATCAGAAACAATACTTCCACAGCTGAAATGAATGATTTTTGAAATAATTTTCTAAATTAAACTTTCCTTTTTTCTTCCATGTGCATTGCTTCCAATTGAATTTTTATTAACATTTTCTTTCCAAATTCTCCCTGCCTGTAGAACACAATACCTTGAGACTGCTTTCATGCAGATGAGAACATGGTTGTCTTCAAATTGAATGTTAACCATATCATGAACCGCCCCACCCCCAATATTTGAACTTGGTCCACCTCAGCAACCATCCTCAATCCTCTCATAATATTCTTTATTTTTCAAATGACAATCCTTTCATCTCATTAACCCTTATCCTCAAGTGGTTTTTGGCCTTGGTAAGTTGTGACCTATGAGTATTAAACCAAAATGTCCCTCATTGTCAGAATGATGTCAAGGACATATTTGTGGCCATAAAACAGCAAGTCATTTCAGTTAATGTTTTTTTAATTGTAAAATAAAAAATTGCCATTTTTTTATCTTTGTTTGGCAAGAAAAAAAAAAAAAAAAAAAAATGGAGGATTTTTTTACAGTGTAATTTGCTTGATTTTTTTCCTTTGAAATCCATCTGAAAATGATTATTTTGAAGTAGGAAGTGGTTCAAGTGTGGGGTGGTGAAACCTGTGGTAAGCTAAAATTCAGTAGAGGGAAGAGGGCATGCCTATAAACTTTTAAAATATTTGGTTCACAGCTGTAAAATGCCAACTAAAATACAAGCTCATTTTACATTAAATTTGTGCGAAACTGATCCGCCACTCTAAATTAGAAATGGAACCACACACATCAAATCTGTTGTAAAGATAGCTGGAAAAATACTTGGATCACTCTACCGCTCCAGTAGGTATCTCACTGCCGATGCAATCCTCTATCTGTATAAGAGCCAGTGATGCCCTTAAATGGAGTACTGTTGTCACATCTGGGCCGGAGCTGCTCGATGACCCTATCCAGCTTTGATAGAGTTCGAAACCTAATAGATGATCCCTTTTCTCTTCCCTGGAACTTCTTTCCCACAGAAGAGACGTTACAAACCTGCCTGTGCTCTATTATTATTTTCATGGCAAGTGCTCAACTGAAATCCAATCTATGATTCCTCCTTGCCAAACTTTCACAAAAACACTCGACTATCTATAACCACTATATACGATTTCCCCCACTCTCTATCTGTGCCTAAATCTAAATGCAGATTCCATGAACAAAGCTTCTTACCCAAAACTGCCCACCTGTTCTGCTGGCCTGCTTCCCAGTTGAATACGCCATAGTAGCCTTCAAATCCAATGTAAACAAGTTCTTGTTGAGCCGTCCCCATAAATAATAAAATTATATCTAATTCACACCATTAACGATTATTATACTACCACCTTATATTCATTAACCATTATCCTTGAGTGGCTTTAATAAGTGGTGACTCAAGTAAACAAAATAAAAACAAAAAAAATTCTTGAATAAATCGTTTGATATTTAATTTTTTTTATAATTATCAATAAATGTTTATCAGTAAATACTTCTTTGACAAAAATGTCTTTCTTTTTTAACATTTTTTTTTTCGATACTTTGCAATAAAATTAGCGGTACTCGTTTTCATTTTTTTTTTTTTTTGCAAATTTGCAATTCCAAAAAAAAAAAAAAGGGTACCTTTATAGTTCTGTATTGGCCAAAAACATTCATTCCTTCGCCCTCTTTGTACAAGGAGAGGTCGCTTTTTTCGCCAACATGGATTGGCAACGTCTCACTTTTAACACCTTTCTCTCTCCCCCCCCCCCTCGCGCGGGTTTCCTTACTACACCACCTCTTCACACCCGTTATATATCATAATATATAACTATGCTGATTAATCTTCGTATAATAGACTGAACACACGCTCAAACATGTTGTAAGAAGAAATATATATATATATATATGCTTACTGTATTTTGGGGAAAGAGTTCCGACAAAGTGCTCGATTACAAAGAAAAACTTTTTCGATATAAGAGCTAAATATTTATTTATTAGTTTTACAGAAGTTCAGAAAAACATTGGTACCGTCGGTTTCAAGCCCAAACACAACGGGAAACGGTTAATGGTAACACTTAAATAATGTTCGGCTCTCGTCAGCCATCTTGTTTTCTGCCCCGGGGCATATTTTTTCAGGCCCGCATGTTTGTTTATATAATGATGTATGTTTTTATTTATTCGACTATAGCTAGTTCCTGTATAATTTTTTTTTCTTTTTTTTTTTTTAATCCAGTGTGAATTTTCTTTTTTAATTTTTTTTTTTTTTAATTTTTTTTATTTAATGCGTTTTAGTAATTATGTGTTTTTTTTTGTAAGAAGAAATATATATATATATATATATATATATAAGGCAAAATGTGTGTGTGTGTGTGTGTGTGTGTGTGTGTGTGTGTGTGTGTGTGTGTGTGTGTGTGTGCGTAGGTCTCACGAAAGCTTTTCTCGGACGCGTCGGGACCGGTACAATCTGAAAGAGCGATATCCTGGTCTAATAATATGTGAGAATTAGAAAAAAAAAAAATGGTCAATTATTTTGTATAGAAATAAACGTTTAAACCAAGGGAAAAATCTAAACGACTTGGAAAATTGCACATGCACGGTCAAACCTTTTTTGAATTCATTTAAGATAACAGAATTTCCAACGTTATTTTGCTCTTAGCATCGTGGGGCAGCGGATTAAGAGGTTGCGTCGAAAACTTTAGTTTTCACGTTCGAGTGCACGTAATAGTTTTTGTTTTTTTGTTTTTTTTTTTAAACAGGGTTGTTTTGTTGTAATTTTAAATAATTTCCTTATTTTGATTTTTTTCATCACAGGTTTTAAAAGAAAGTTTTAACATTTTATTTGGGTTAAAAAAATTTTAATTTGTCATAAAATTTTTCTTATTTCGAGGGTTATGTTTTTTTTTCTTCTTTTAACTAATCATTTTTATAATGATTATTTTGATTAAAACAAATTCTGATTTTTTAAAACTGAATTATTTTCATTTTGTTTTCGTTGCAACATACCCTAACACATAACGATATCTTAAAAAAAAAAATGGTTGTTTTATAGTTTTCATATACTTCTTTTTCTGCTTGATAACATTTTCCTGTTTTTATCCATTCTTTTATTTTCGAGTTAGCAGCTGTGTCCACATCCAACTTCATCTCCACCTGAGCAACACTGGATACCCATGCTACTGATTATATATATATATATATATATATATATATATATATGAACTTTGTATGTGTACGAGTTCATTCTCTATGAACTCTAAAACGGCTGAGCCGATTTCTATGAAATTTCACACAAATGTACTTTATGTACCTGGCACTGTTCTTAGATAGGTTTTGTATTAAAATGCATTTGATAAGGGTAGATAATCGGAATAATCTGATGAAAGAAGGAACAGGCGATTTTGATCAACGCTAACACCTTACACAGCCTAACATACTAACAATTAAATCCTTAGATAAAAGAAAAATCCAGGTTGTCCTCGACGGCCGTACATCTAAACAATATGATATAAATGCGGGAGTGCCTCAAGGGTCTATTCTTGGACTTCTATTATTCCTAATATCCATAAATGACCTCCTTGACAAAATTGCCTCTGAGATGGGTATATATGCTGATGACACCACTTTCTATAACAGGCACAACAGGAAAACAAATGAACACATATCTAAAGAAATGGCAGAAACACTAGAGGATGACCTCCAATCTGTAGTTGAATGGAGACAAAAATGGATGGTCACATTCAATGCTTCCAAGACTAAACTTGTTTCCTTCAATAATTACAAGAAACCTTCTCTACCACCATTAGCAATGGCAAAAGACTCTTTATCTGAAAGTACTTCTTTTAAACTCCTCGGCTTAACGTTCACAGGAAACAAGAGTTGGAACAATTACATTGAGAGCATTACCAGGACTGCTGCAAAGAAGGTAGGTTCTCTCTACCATGCTAGAAAACTACTTACACCCGAAAGTCCAATCTCTGGTCCCCCCTCGCCAATCTTTCATGAAAAACACCCATCTAGCCGAATCCACTATGAAAAATTTCCCCCACTCTTTATCTGTGCCTAAATCAAAACGTGGATTCCATGAACAAAGCTTCTTTCCTAAAACTGCACGCCTGTGGAACTGTTCCATCTGCCTGCTTCCCACCTGACTACAACTTTGATGTGTTCAATTAACAAATTCCTAATGAACCGCCCCTTTAAGTAAACACTTCATCAAATCTCCACACTAACGTAATGTACGTGCAATAACCCTTATCCCTGAGTGGCTTCTGGGCCTTGATAAGTGGTGACCACTGTGTAAAAAAAAAAAAAAAAAAAAAAAAGAAGTACCCTGTACCTCTACAAGGCCAGTATTCGCGCCATGTATGGCGTATTGTTGTCATATTTGGGCTGGTACATCTGCTACTTTTCTCTCGCTCCTAGACAAGATTCAAAAGAAAGTCTCCAACCTGATAGGTCCTGAACTTTCATCTAAGCTTCAGCCTATGTCCCATCGACGAAATGTTGCATCCCTCTGCCTGTTCTACAAGTACTTTAACGGTAAATGCTCTGATGAACTCCAAGCACTTGTACCTCCCTTGATGTAAATACCTCCTGACAAGCAGCTAAATCCCACCCCTTCACAGTAGAGATCCCAAGATGTAAGAGAACCTTCTACCCCAGTAGTTTTTTCCCTAGAACCGCTAGACTTTGGAATTCCCTTCCAGCTTCCCCAACTGTACTGACATGCAGAAGTTCAAGTGTAACGTGAACAGACATCTTGCTGCCCAACTCCCCACATAGTACCCCTGTAGCTTATGTCCCTGATAATAGCCCCCTACATGAAAGTGGCAATGTGCCTTGTTTGGGGCGAAAATCTAATAAAAAAATTTTAAAAAATTACAAGTGTATTTGAGAAGTTTTATTACCATGCAATTCCAAAAGGCCCAACATAAAAAATCAACAGTAGGTTCTTTGATATGACAGGGGTGCGTTCGAAATAAATGTTTCTGTTTAGAGCACAACTGAACCATGATGCTTGACTTTTGCATTTTAAACTTTAATTTAAGTCAGTATATATTAAAATAATTGTATAAAATCAACAGTAGGTTCTTTACAGTGCAATGTAGACTACAATGTATTGTGAACTAAGTCACTGTGGGGGGGGGGGGCATATGAAACTTCCTCCCTGTGGACTGCAATGGGTCCTCAATTATAGCAGGCAAGCTATCGATTTGATTAATAAATAGGTGAGAGATTTCAAATTAAGGTTCAGTTAACTAGATAAATTTAAGATAACAAGGTTTAGTTTGATTGTTTTGTTGTACGGCATATCAACCCTTTTCGGGTTATTTAATGCCGAATCCAGTTATTCTGAAAATAGCATTCGTGTTGCATCCAGTTATTTTGTAGAAGGTTTTTTTATTCTTCAAGCTTTTTGTATCTTCAATTGCTAGTTTTATTGTGGATTTTATCGTTTTTGTTCCTTGCTCTGCAGAACATGAATGAGTTTTGTGATAGGAGAGAGAAAAGCGTTATAGTATTAATGTTTGGTACATTTGAAGTTAGAAAAGACAGAAAGAGAAAGGGGACATGGGAAGAAAGAAAAAGGGGGGGAAGGAGGGTGGTGGTTTTTGTTTTTGCAGCACATTGGGAATTAAGTTTTGCAAAAGGAAGTAGAAAAACAAAAAGCGTCAATGTTAGGTGCATTTCGTCTCAGGAAACCAATATCTTCAGTCAGCTTGATCTGGTAACACCAGCATAAAAAGGTCACAACTATACAGCAGGAGCTTAATGAGTAAGCATTTTTCATGTTTTCAAAATAGTAGCCATTTTTTTTTTTTTTTTAATACAATTATACTTTAGGTATTTTTATTTTGTTGCACCACCATCTTATACTTAGGGTTGGTGTTGAGGTTAAGAAAATGTTTTATGGGTCATACTTTTTTTCTAATGAAAACAAATAAATAGTTGTCGCAAAGATGTCTATCAAAACCGATGATAGAACAGATAAAAGATGAAATATTTATTTGCACAAATATATAAAAATTTACATTTGGACCAAATTAGGCACAAGACTATCAGTGTTGGGAAAATGGAGGATCATTGGTCTAAAAATAATAAAAATGTCTATCCTATTTAAGAATCATTTCACACCACAATACCACATTTACTCTAGTGAGTGTACTAAAGATATTCCCAAATTGGTTTGAAACTTTTTTTCATAAATACGTATATCATTAATTATCATTCCAAAACAAAAATATGTAGTTAATTTACATTCATAGGATTTTATTCATATGTTTATGTAATACGTTTCACACATGTTTTGTTGAATAGGGGAGGTCCACTAACAAACTCATCAGAAACAGATAGGTGTTCCTTGGGGGAAAAATCAGTTGGAATATATACCTTAAAAGTATAGATTTCTTTATAATCATAAGTGTGTGTGTGTGTGTGTGTGTGTGTGTGTAAAATATTTTCACAAAATCAAGACAATAAAAATAAAAAATGAGAGCATCCTATTGTGTATTTTCATATTCGTTACAATTTTTTCGTGACCATTCGGACAATTTCAAACATTATGTCATTCAAAAATATTCAAAAACAGCTTCTCTTCAGATGGTGAAATACACTATTTATACATATATGAACATATTTCTAATTCCTATTTAAGAGAGCAAGCAGTTGAATCTACCACCACCCCATATATATGGCTATTTATACAGAAATTCATTGGAGTATAATCGGGAATGAAAGAAAGAAAATCAAAAACCGATTAGTAAGGCCCTCTCAACAAAACTTGAGCTAAGATAACATATTTGAATTTTGTTACTCTAATAATTTATAATAATAGTAAATCACCCACTAACTTGAATCCTAGACAAATAGGCTTGAAATCGTGAGATTTGAGAAAAGTTGCTAATTTTTTTTTTTTAACAAAACAAAGAATGCTGTAGTTTTTTTTTAACATTTGTAACATTTCTCTACCTGGGAAATGATTAGTCGGGACAGCTAGTCAGTCCAAGTGTGGATCTGTAGATCTGGTACAGCCTGATTTATCAAGACTTAACGTAAATTTCTATTTTGTTAATAATTAAAATGTTTTTTTTTTTTTTAAGTTACAGCTAAAGTCAGAGACTTATTCTTTTTATGTTAATTGTCAGAGTTAGGGTTGGAGTCAGAGACAAGCATTTAAACGACTTCACTATTTTAAAGCAAGCAAAAAAAAAATTTATTTCATATTTTTTCAAATTTTTTATGCCTTTTTTTCTTTTTTTTTTTTTTACATTGGAATCACTACTTGTCAAGACTCGAAGGCCACTCGAGGATAAGGATTAATGATGAGTGTACGGTAGTCACCGAGACAGCAGTGTATTATAGTTAGCAATGGAAATAAGGTAGAAATAGATTATTAAGGGTGGGATGGGCTCAACAAGAACTTGTTTACATTGGACTTGAAGACGACTATATTGTAGTCAGCTGAAAAGCAGGCCAGCAGAACAGAGTTCCACAAGTGGGCAGTTCTAACAAGAAAGCTTTGTTTATGGAATTTGCATTTAGACTTAAGCACAGATAGAGTGGGGGGAACTTGATAGTCGTTGTAGCTAGACAAATGTTTTTATGAAAGTTTGGCAATGGGGGGGCATAGATTGGAGTTCAGACGAGCACTTGCCATGAAAATAACGATATAGCAGAGATAGGCTCACAACCTCTTTTCTGGGTGAAAAAGGATGCAGGGAAGAAAAAAAGGGTATCACCGATTTCAAATTCAAAAAGTTGATACAATAAATATTTTTTTTAATGGTACAAAACCATGAATATAAAATAAAATAACTTAACAGCACGAAAATTTATTTTTTTAAATATTACCGATTCACACAACGTAAAATTATTAGAGCAACGATAAAACAATTCAAATGGGTTATCTAAGATCAAGTTTTGTAGTAAATAGAAAGAGATAAAAATCAACAAATACTTGAAACTTGTAGATAATGATGAGCTGAGTTTTTTTGCAACAGCTGGGTAGTTCTCAACATTTATGTAAAATACATGTAAGAATTTAAAGGAGGCTTCGTAGCTTTGAGCCGTACAACATTCAAGATACAGCTCAACTCCAATCTATGGTCGCCTCTTACCAAACTTTCACAAAAAACACTCGACTAAATACAACCATTATATATGATTTTCTTCACTATCTGTGCCTAAATCAAAAACGTAGATTCCATAAACAAACCTTCTTTCCCAGAACTGCCCACCTGTGGAACACTGTTCCGCTGGGCTGCTTCCCAGTTGAGTACAACTTGCCTCCAAATTCAATAAAAAACAAGTTCTTGTTAAACCATCCCTATAAATAATCAAGTGCTACCCAATTTACATCATTAACGATACCATCTTACATTCCTTAACCCTTATCCTCGAGTGGCCTTCATACCTTGATAAGTAGTGGCTTTCAAGTAAAAAATAAATAAAAATAAACTGGTTTTGAAACATAATAGGTGGTGATGTCCTTTTTTTTTTTCTTCTTGCAATTTCTTTCTCGAAGAAGGAGTGTTGTGTTTATCTCTGCTCTATCGTTATTTTCAGGTGGGCTCTCTCTACCAGGCCAGAAAGTATCCTGTAACTCTATAAGGCCACCATTTGACCGTGTATGGAGTATTGCTGTCACATTTGGACTGATGCAACTGCTACTAGTCTTTTACTCCTGAACAGAAGTTCAAAAGAAAGTCGCTAATCTAATTGGTCCCGAACTGTCAGGGAGGTTTCACTCTGTCGCATCAACGAAGTGTTGCATCCCTCTGCCGGTTTTATGCTCTGACGAACTACAAGCCCTTGTACCCCTTCAACGTAAACACCCCTGGCAAGCAGCAAAATCCCACCCCTACACAGTAGAGATCCTCAGGTGGCAGAAAGCCTTCTACTCTAATAGTTTCTTCCCCAGAACTGCTAGACTTTGGAACTCCCTTCCGGGATTCTGATTTTCCAACTGTACTGACATGCAGAAGTCCAAGTGTAATGTGAACAGATATCTTGCTGCTCAACTCCCTAAACAGTATCCCTGAAATTTATGTCCCAAATAGTAGTCCCCTACATCAAAGTGCCGCTATGCCTTGTTTGAGGTGAACATGCAAAAAAAAAAAAAAAAAATTAAAAAAATTTTTTTTTTTTAAAAGTGCTCCTTCCTCTTGCAAAACATTCTCAACAAACACTCGTTTATCTACAACCACTGTCAACAATTTCCCCCCCACTCTATCTGCGCCTAAATTTAAATGCAAATTCCATGAACAATGCTTCTTTCCTAGAATTACCCACCTGTGGAATCTGTTCCAATGGCCTGCTTCTCAGGTGACTATAACACTATTGTCTTCAAGTCCAATGTAAACAAGTTTTTTGAGCCATCCCGTTAATAAAATACTACACAATTTCCACCAATAACAATCATTACAGTGGTGTCGCACTGTCGCACGGACTACACATTAATCCTTATCCTCGAGTAGCCTCCTGGCCTTGATAAGTGGTGATTCTCTTGTACAAAAATAAAGACAAGAACTGCAGAGTCAATAGGACAAACTCTTAACTCTTGAAATTTTGGAAAGTTCAACTGTAAAAAAAAAATAAATAAAAAAAAAAAAAACTCAAAAACTGCCACAAGTAATAATTTAATGCTAGCTTTCTTTATCCTTTACTACCCATGGAAGGGGAAGGTAATACCTGGAAGAATGGCTATCGAAGATAGAACAAATAATACACTTTGAATTATTTTTTTGTAATGAAAAAAATAAATTTCACTGACAAATTAGGCACAGGGCCATCAAGTGTGGCCGTCGATTCTACTCTTCGCGAGACCTTGGATATTTCTTAATCAATTTTTCATCTTTGCTGATTGGACATTTTTTTTAGTGGGTGTCAAAGCTAATATTGAACATACACAAAAAGAGCTATAATCATATTAGTTTGCAGATATCGTTTTAGTACTAGCAGGCCGCCCGAGTTACCCGGACGGAAAATACTCTTAAATATGATATTTTAATTTATGCAGATTTCATATTTATTATTATAGAGTCAATTTTCTATTGCTCATTATATTGTACCCAATAGCTAGTCGTGATTTCAAAACTTAAAAGTAAAAATATGACTTCAGTGCCATCAGCGAGAATCGAAACCAAAACATATAGCTCTTCGGCATTATTCGTTAACATATTATTCGTGCACATAAAAACTTAGAAAATAATGAGGATAGAAATCCACACAATAAATGTTACTGTGACATTTACTGGGCGGGTTTCTACCACCATTTTGCTTTATTTCTTACTTTGAAGTGATTATCGAGACTTCAAAGAGGTACAGAGATAGCATGCCCATTTTTTATTGCCCATAGAAATCGGCTGACCTCATGATTATCAAATGTTAAAAACAAGCTTCAGTCCCTTGATCCCAAAATCGGCAGAGTTTAGACCATTCTTGTAATGATCTGACCTCTGTTGATTGCAGTATAATGCTGGTTCTGTGTACAAAGTCCACCCTCGCAGGCTTTGCCTTCTCTCTTTGAGAAGGAGTTAGTTTAATGCTGATTGTCTGCGCTTCTGTCGGGGAAGGCTGACAGGGCTGCGTAGGTATCTATTGCAAGGTCAGTGTGCTCCTCCATTAGAGCGTTAATTTTTCAATCCCATTTTCTGACTCTTGCGTTACATTTCTCTTGGTGAGAGAGAAATCAATAACAAGAAAGGGCATCTTATCAGTTAACTTTTGTTTAGGTTATTTTTAAGCTGCTTTGATATTGTCAATAAAATTTGATATTTTCTTTATATGGATTGTTTTAACGTTCGTTTGATGACTGCTTCCCTTTTTACAAAGTAAATGAAACTTATGTTGAAATTTCAGTTTTACTTAACAGAGAGAGAAAGAGGAGTGAGATATATAAGGAAAGAAGGTGAGAGTGTCAAAGAAGGAGACAAGGAGAGAGAGGAGGAAGAAAGAAGGAGAAACTCGAATCACTACAACACACGAATTCACTTTATTTCAAAGTTGATTTTCTTGTTGCCACTAAAATGAATTCGATTTTTTTGTTACACGTTTTATTTATGTGCTTTTTTTATTATTCGGTAGAGGGGAGGGGGTAGAAAATGAACATTTGGGGAAAGAACGATCTTTTTACGCCAATTTAATTCTGGGAATTTTGATCAGGTTAACTGTTTGTATGTGGTAATTATAAGTTGTTTTATTTTTGCAGTAAAATAAAGATTTTTTTTGTAAAATAGGTTTGTCATAAACAAATGCCGCCAAAATAGCTTTGTCATAAACAAATGCCGCCAAAATAGCTTTGTCATAAACAAATGCCGCCAAAATAGCTTTGTCATAAACAAATGCCGCCAAAATAGCTTTGTCATAAACAAATGCCGCCAAAATAGCTTTGTCATAAACAAATGCCGCCAAAATAGCTTTGTCATAAACAAATGCCGCCAAAATAGCTTTGTCATAAACTAATGCCGCCAAAATAGCTTTGTCATAAACTAATGCCGCCAAAATAGCTTTCTCATAAACTAATGCCGCCAAAATAGCTTTCTCATAAACTAATGCCGCCAAAATAGCTTTCTCATAAACTAATGCCGCCAAAATAGCTTTCTCATAAACTAATGCCGCCAAAATAGCTTTCTCATAAACTAATGCCGCCAAAATAGCTTTCTCATAAACTAATGCCGCCAAAATAGCTTTCTCATAAACTAATGCCGCCAAAATAGCTTTCTCATAAACTAATGCCGCCAAAATAGCTTTCTCATAAACTAATGCCGCCAAAATAGCTTTCTCATAAACTAATGCCGCCAAAATAGCTTTGTCATAAACAAATGCCGCTAAAATAGCTTTGTCATAAACAAATGCCGCCAAAATAGCTTTGTCATAAACAAATGTCGCCAAAATAGCTTTGTCATAAACAAATGTCGCCAAAATAGCTTTGTCATAAACAAATGCCGCCAAAATAACTTTGTCATAAACAAATGCCGCCAAAATAACTTTGTCATAAACAAATGCCGCCAAAATAGGTTTGTCATAAACAAATGTCGCCAAAATAGGTTTGTCATGTATGTTGTATAGCCGGGATCATATTGAGGAGATACTGGGACATTCATATTGATGAAGGGAAGAAGAGAGAGACATTTATAGTTCTGTGATGTTTCTTCTTTACATATATTAGTGAGGAGGGAGGGTGATCAGTTCTTTTAACACAGGAAGTGACAGTCATTACTCATGATGGAGAGGAGGAAAACATTACTTGGATGGGGGGGTTATACAAGGTTCATTAATAACGATGAGTGGGAACAAAGTTCATATAAGATGATTACACATTACCTTTAATTTGCGGAATGACGACACGAAGACGGCAGTTACAAAAATATGAAATGTTCTTTTATTCTATTTGACCGGTCGAAATGATGATGACATCCAGGAATTCAAAGTCGTTTTTACATGTTTAAAATGTTCCCTCTTCGCTTCTAAAGGGACCCTCCTCTGATCATGTCAGTTCTGTTCGGCTGACTGTGCTGACTTCAATCCGGACTCGACTGCCTCCGATCTATGTCTCCAACTAATTGATCTCTAATATTGAGAATTCATTTTTGCTATGACATCAGATGTGTGCTCTAAACGTGACCCACTCATGTAGGGAACTCACATGGCTTAAAACATACATTTCAGCACATGTTCCCAAACACATTTCTGCAGACAAAGAATTCTCACTAACCTATTTTTCGACCTAACTTATTTTTCAATATATTTTTAAATTGCATTGTTCATTATTTTCTAGCTGACCTTATTTTAATTCAGTTTTCATAAAAAGAATTGAACAATCAAAATTTCTTTTACAACAACATATCTAATCTATTTTATGTGAAACTGAACAATGCTAAATTCCATTTCTAAACCTTGCTTAAAAAGTTCAAATCTCGGTCTATCCTAATCTCATTTCCACATCTAATGTTTTTCTTACTTACAAGAAAAGGAGACCCTTTTCTTGTAACATCCCTCTCCTTCCCATTTGCAAAAAATGTATACATTTTAAAAAATTCTAGTACATTTTTTTTCTATATCTATACAACCACTTGGCTAAGAAAGATCAGCCCCCCCTCCCAAATCCTTTAGTTAGCCCTTTCCAACTGACTTCATAATTTAATTTTTTTTTTTTTTTTTTTTTTTTAGATAAGAATCTCTCCAATCTTCCCGGCATTTACTTTTTGGGTGTAGGGTATACCTCCTATGATTCACATCAGCTGCTTCATCCAGCCACCCTTATGCCGTAAAGGTCTCATTTTACCTCTCTCGAAACCGACAACTTCTTTCGTCCAAAAGTGTCCTCTTTCACCTGGGTGTTCTACTAATTATGGCTTGGTTTCATTTTGTAACTATCTTATCTTTTGGGACATACTCAAAGCTCATTTACTTAAATCTTTGTGGTTGGCTTCCAACTATTAAGATATACCTTTTCATCACACTGATTCACTCTGATTTCCTTGCTTGGACCCTTGGAACTTGAAGAGTTAGAAAATACCACCCATAACTAAATAACCCCATCCCTTGCGTCAAAATTCCTATTTGCACACGAAATTCTAACTATTGCCCGATTTCTGTGATTTTTTTTATCAGAGCATTCAAGATTCAGCAGAGATATCCTGCATTCATGCATCTCTAAAAAAAATAAAATAAAATAAAATAAAAAATATAAGGTTATATCTTCCTATGTACTTACGGTATATTTTACTTTTCTCTCACTTCATAATGTTATATGTGATTTGCTTGTGGTACTGACTCTTATAGTCCTTTTGGTACCCTAAGGAATTCTCGTATCCTTCACTGCCTGCCTTTTTAATTTATCGAGTCAAAACTTATCACCCTGCTTGATGCCATCACTTGTGGCATGCTTTATAAGCACTCAATTCCGCATGATCCATTATTTTTCTAACAGGGCATTTCTAATTCTTACCGGGCAAGCTACACATCTTGCCAAAAATGCTTATGGACATTAAAAAATTAAAAAAATAGCAAAAGCAAATATCAAAAAGAAAATTTCTATCTTTTGGCTTATCACATGTGAAAAAAACTCAAAATTCCCGTTTACGTAATTTTCTGTTTTGTCCCTCTCTAAATTTCTAACTTATTTTTAGGCCAACCATCTGTCTCAATTAACATTTCATTTTATTTTCCTATGACTTGTTTCTTTCCATTTTAATGTTTCTACCTAATTATAACTTTGAATTCCTGATGGTAAAATACAATAACATACATTTAAGACAATTTACAATATTTGTTTAACATCATAAAAACATTTTCAAAAAAATACATTAATGCATTTAACTCTGATTTCCATTTAACTTACAATAAATTTATGCACATATGTAATCAATAACGTTTGTATAATAAACACTAGCGGGACCTGTGGAAATTCCACGGCAGCATCCTCCATACGTAATATACTGACGTTGGCATTCTGTGGATGTTCAGGGTAAATGGAGATACTCTTATGTTATTGTAGCGCTTTTGTTAAAACTGCAAAAGTATTTATCTAAGCTAGCAGGGATGCCCACCATAACCCGGCCATAAAATATGCTTGAATATATTTTAATTTATGCAGATTTCGTATATATTATTATAGAGTCAATTTTCTATCGATTCTTATATATTATATAGTTGTGATTTCAAAAATAAAAATATATATCAATATGACTTGGGTGCATCAGCTTGAATCGAAACCAAAACTTAGGAAGAATTCTTGGTAAAATTATTTATTACAAGAAGTGGAAAGTCATAACAATTAAACAACAGTCACTCGAAAGAAAAAAGACGTGTGACACAAAATTAACACACGCTATTGTATTAATATATATATATATATATATATATATATATATATATATATACACACACACACACACATATACATATATAAAATGTTAAAAGTCCACATATGTTTTTAGGATAGTGATTTAAAGGTTATAGGGGTTTTTGAAGCACGAAAACGATGTTACTTTTTGTATTTAATATTTTATTGTTATTTTTTATATTTTAAGTGGACCTCCGCTCTTGTTCAAATTTTTTTCGATACTTTTTTGTGATCAAGAACGGAGGGCTGCTTGAAATATAAAAAATAATACAAATATTGAATACAAAAAGTAACATCATTTTCATGCTTCTAAAAACCCTCATAACCTTTAAATCACACACACATATATATATATATATATATAACACCAACTATACAATGGAATATCTTGAAAAAAAGCTAAAACGTGTTCTTTCCTTAGCTTCTCAGATTACCTGTTTTACTGAAAAATCATTTATCACAAGGTTTAAAGACAGAGATAAGTTACTCAATAAAAGACAAGAAACGTCTATAAACTGCAGGCATTATAAAGAATATCTTAGCAACCTTAATATCATCCCATAGTTTACTTATACTATAAATAAAAAAATGTCCCTAACTAGAACTATAAATAACCCCTCCACACACACATATATATAAATAAACACCTAGCGCACCCATTTAGTGGAGTTGAGCATTTTAATTCATTCCTTAAAAAATAGATTTAATCTTAAATGTTGTATAAAAAATTGAATGAGTTCCCAAAATGGAGACGCTGGTGTCATATATAAAAGATCGGCTCTGACCCAAATTCAGTGAACTGCTCCTAATTGTAAGATGTTAAGTATAAATGCCTCCCACCCCTACCCAATTCAAATGGTCTGAAATATTGCTTTCTGACCTTCCCATATACCCTACCTAACTCCGACCCTTTTTCTTTTTTCTTCTTCTCACTTCTGGATACACAACGCTTCTTTAACTTCTAAAATTTTCCTCACTCCATTTAATTTCTATACATCATCCCCCACCAACAAATTTTTGTTACCTCTCCCTCCTTGAAGATATTCATTAAGTTAATATTTCAACTTTATATCATAAGATCTTTAAACAATGCTACACGTTAGACATGGCAAAATATTTTCTCCTCTAAAATAACAAGTTTTTCAACTTTTTTTAAGTTTAAATTTTCAAACTTTTTTCTTGCCTGATAAGATCAATAATGATCAAAACAGTCTGCACATCGTAGCAAGATATGACTGTATTTACTTAAAGGAAATAAAAATTATAAATTTGCTCTCTTTGATTGAGCACTATCAACGACCCTTGTTGGAATTCAATGATTCTAATCTTTGGAATATTTTCAACCTGGAAGAAATTTTATTTATATATCTATATCTATCTATATCTATATCTATCTATCTATATCTATCTATATCTATATCTATCTATCTTCTATCTATCTATATATCTATAAAAACAGAGATGTGTGTGCCACAGACGATTTCTGATTGGTTAATCCAATAATCACATCTCCTAAAAAACTATGGTTCGTAGGCTCTTAACTTTACCATAAAATATTATGGCTTTATTTATTGTCCATCTTGGAAGGGTTTAATTTTTTCCTAACTTGCGATTTACAAATTACAAAAATACGAAACTTACAATCTAACAATCGAACCTCCGACATCACGGCCGCCATTATGAAACTAAACTAAAAAAAAAAAAATGCGCGTTCACTCGTGGTCTTTTCATTTCGGGTTTGGGTACGTGTGCAGTTTTCCATTGACATTAAAAAATGGAAATATTTTTAAAAAGATATATTGTACGTACTCGTCATGGGATAAAGTTTTCCTACAGAAAAAAATCACGTAATTTCATCAAGTAGTTATTTTTTTATAGCGAAAAAAGAAAAAAAAATCAACGCTACAAGCGAGTAATTAACCAAACAGAAAGTTCAAGTAGGGGGATTTCCCTTCTTTTTTTTTTGATAGCGAGGCCAAATTTTTCGAATTTGGCCTTTTTTTAAAGCAGTTTGGCCTTCAAAATTTCTGTTTGGCCTTTTTCTTCACCGATGAAATAAAAAAAGCAAATAAAAACAACGCAATAAAACTTTTAAAAATACGGCACACTTTTGTTGTTCTTGTTTGTTTTTTTTATAGATTCCTTGGACATAGATCTAACTTATTAACTTTACTTGATCCCTAAACAATAAATGTCAAGAGGTCATAATAGGGGTCAAAGTTTTAAAAAATTGACCGTTTTTTTTTTCCCCCAGCATTAACCCCAAAACACCTGGGCAACGCCAGGCACCGATTGCTAGTATAATATAAAGCTGAACGCCTGTGTGTGTATGTCTGGTCACGAATAGGCTCCTGTATGGTTGACGATTATAAAAAACTGATCACCTATAATGATAGAAGATGTATCGAGACACAAGAATGAGTATGTTTGATCTGGCATAATGATGATTCATTAAAATTGTGGGGTCTGCGTATGCGCCTGGTCCACAAAGTATGGAAATAAAAAATTAAAAAAAAAAAAAAAAAAAACGTTTACAAGTGTTTTTGATATAGATGTACATAAGAACACTTTGATAAGTATGTTTTAACTTAAATAAGGATGGTATAATAAAGTTGTGGGATCTGCTTTCGCGTTTCGCCTCCATAGAATGGAAATAGGCACAAACTTTAATAAAGACTTTTCATATCTATCTGCGTAAGTATACTTTGATAATTATGTTTCAGTTTAAAGAAATATGGTATAATAAAATTATGGGTTGTTCGTTTGCGCCTGACCTCCATAGAATGGAAATATGTCACAAAGTTTAACAAGGTTTTTAATATAGATCCACAGAATATTCTGATAAGTGTTTCAATGTGAACAGGTATGGTATAATAAATTATGGGGTTTATTTATTTTATTTTTACTTTCATCATATTTTGCTTTGGTTTTGATACCCTCAAATTCAAAGCTATCTCTTTACAACCCTTTCTTTTCATAACCTATCATACTTTAATAAATCAGAGTCCATTTTCTGTAGGCTGTTTTTGAATCCAGTCAACGACTGGTAGTTTTACTAGTATGTATATATATATATATATATATATATATATATATATATATATATATATATATATATATATATATATATATATATCACACCCACCCACACACTTTTTCGTTTTACTATCTATATTGCTAAATGCCCCCAAAAGAAATCATTTGAGAATTGTCGCTGGTGAATAACTCTTAGAATCAAAAAGATATGTTCTTCCTTCCCTCTTAATGTTTTCAGCCTTTAATAATTGGTTAAATGGAAAAATAACTAAAGGGCTCGGTCATTATTTAGTTCTTATTCAGAATTCAATCTCATTAAAAAAAAAAAACAGAAAATCTTTATGATCAAAAATATATTCCAAATATCACGTAAATTGATCAAGTAATATATATATTGGATTCATCCTCTTCTTCCCGGATTTTACCTCCTTATTCATTGGATTTTTACCATATCCTTTTATACTTCTGCTTTTTCTTTCTTTCTTTATTAACTTTTTCATGCAAATAAGATTCAATTCATATTTTTAGTTTCTTTTAATGCATTAATCTGCTAAATTTATTGTATATTTTCCAAACCTCTTTCCTCTGATTAGAAGACTTGCATTTTCAAAATTCCACAGAATAAGGTCTTTCAAGTTTATCTGTACTCCTTGTCGGATAATTAAAAATTCTGTATATTTTCTTTACAGGTTTTTCGCGTTTTCTTTTTTTTTTTTGGGGGGGGGGGTTGAATTAATTTTCAATAAGATTTTTCTATTATACGTACATATATATATATGCATATAATTAAATGAAATATTGAAATGCTGTGGGATTACAGATTGCATAATACTGTAAGCATAAAATCCAAATAAATATTAGTATCAATATGTAAATGACAATCCCAAGCAAATAAAGACAAGCTCAATATGCGAGATAGAGCTATAATAAAAATGGAAATTTGGAGTTAAATTATGTAGAATTACAACAACATTTATTGTTTGACAACAGAGTACACATAATTATGAAAGATTTTTTTCTTAATCCATGGATTTTCAATGAATGGCTTATGTCAAAGGAGAAAATGTTATTAGCAAAATAGCAGTGGGTAATTATAAAGTTTGCTTATTAGTACATAAAATGAAAATATGATCCATTCATTGAAAATCTATAAATCGACTTTAAAATCTTAGTAGTTCGAATCGAGTTATCTCTCTTTATTTATGATGATAGATTAAATGCGTCTCGCTTCGTCATAAAATTTGATATTTTTAGTTAAAAGAAAAATACTTGATCAATTAATTCCTTGAATTTTGGAATATGAAATTTTTGTTCTGTGACAGGTATGCACATCAAAGATTTTTAAAGATTTTTCTGTATTTTTTGTATTTGGTTATGTTGACATATAGATGCCCCATTAGTGTTTCTGTAAAACACGAACTGACGAACTGCATGAAACAAAATAAATATGTGTGTCATTATGAAGATTACTGCAAGACGTTTTAATAGTTATTCTTTTCATTAAAAAAATAGTTGCAGATGAATTGGAGTTTAAAGAAAACTGCGACAACTTTTTTCCTGTATTAAAAAAAAAAAAAAATGTTAACCATTTTAATTTAAAAACAGCGACAATTACCAACATATATTTCGTCTTAGTTTCATGCAGTTCGTCATTTCACGTTTTACATATACTCGAGTTTTATGACACTTTGGTGGCCATGACGTCTGTGTTTCGACATAGGTATCCTATATGTCAACATAACCTTAATGAAAAAAAAAATAAAAATAAATAAAATACACACACGTACAAATTTTTATGAGGTCCGTCATCGAACAAAAAGTCATATTCTAAAAATCAAATTGATTCTTAGTTTCATTTTTATAAAGAAAATAATTTTTAAGCGATTTAAAGCGATTAATGTGAAATCGGTAGCATTACAAGGCTGATTTCGTAAGTTTAAATTGTTGTTGACTTATCTATTCTAGTTTTCTTTTTCAAGATAGCAACGCGAGACAGTCCTTTTTTGCTTATTCGTAAAAGGGGATTTCTTTATTTGATTTTCTTAGTTAAAAAATCAAACAAATTGCTCAATTTATATGATTTTTGGAATAGGGCGCCTTTGTTCCGTGACAGGTACATACGTCAAAGACTTTTTTATTTTTTAATTAGGTTGAATTCTAAATAAGAACCAAGGTGATTGTAAAGGGTTTGTAATTATTTAAATTTGTAAAAACATAAATGAAGTCGATTATAAATTACAAAACTGGGTGCTTGTAAACATAGAGTCGACAAATCGATTTTTTAAAAATATGTCGTTTTAAGGAAAAACAATATTACGTACTTTTCATGTCGGAAATAGTAACATATCCAAAACGAAAATTTATCGAGTAACAACTTTTATTGCTTTTAGTTAAAAAAAAAAAAAATTTATAGGCTACAAATGTTAGAAGTCATTACTGTGTAATCTAAATTTTGCGTTCTAAGTTATGTTCCCTGTGTGTGAATTCTTCACCGTCTACTTTATAACATCTATAAAAAAAATGCAACTTTACCCAATTTTCCGAAAAAATTACTTTTAATAATAACTTTCTAATCGATGAATTTTCGTAATTTTTGATATGCCACTATTTTAGACGTTACAATTAAGTATGTTGTATGTAATATTGATTTTACTTAAATGGACATTTTTTTTTTAATATCGATCTGTCAACTATCTTAACAAGTACCCATGTTACACAGTTAAGAAAGCGACATTGACCTTCCAAGCATTTGTTTAAATGGGGGATTTGTTTCCAATGAGATTCAATTACAGTGAAAGAATTTTTTTATATTTTATATGTTAAAAGTTAAAATGCCGACGTTGCATATTTATTACAAATCTTGATGCTTATATAGATCAACAGTCAACACTCATGGTTGCCTACACTGGCTCGGTTAAGTCTGGTAACAAGTTACAACAATCGATGTATGACCACCAGCATTTTAACTTTTAACATATAAAATATAAAAAAATTCTTTCACTGTAATTGAATCACCACCACCACCACGCAAAAGAAAAACTAATGTTTCTCTACTTACACACACACCACCACCACACCACGGCGGCCACACGCAAGAAATAAATGACGAAAGTCTATATTCCAAATTTCAGTATGTTGGCCATCTTACAATTTGTTCCTTTAAGTACGTTGACATTTTCTTGACAGCACCTGTTTCGTAGCGCAAAATCATTCATTTTAATTATATCAATCAAAGAATTTATATTTAATAATTAAATGAATGATTTTGCGCTACAAAACAGGTGTTGTCAAGAATTGTACATGGAACATACTTAAAGGAATAAATTATAAGATGGTCAATATCCAGAAATTTAGAATACAGACTTTTGTCATTTATTTGTTATATGCTCTGTAATTACGTTGCACTTCATAAATTAAAGGATTTGTATAAATAAAAGGTGAAATATGATTGAAGAAAAAAAAACGTATTTACACAGACGTGTGGTTGGTGTGGTGTGACTGGTGTGTGTATGTAAATATGGAAACCTGATCAATTACATCCTCGACATCAAAGATATCATTTTGACTGTGACATGTAAAGATTGTGTTTGAATATGTTTTTTTTCTCCATAGAATTGTCTGAAGAGTTTGCTAGGTACTCCTTGGGCGTAGAGTTCCATGGCGACCAGCATAAAAAAAAAAAAAAAAACACGCGTCGCTCCCTTCCTGACGAAAGCGCACGTAACATTTTATTTACTGACGTTGTCGTAGTAACTAAACGATTATTTGTCACATTTATTTTGAAAAAAAGTTTTACTCTTTATGGATATTAAAAGAAAAATAGTTACTAAACATTTATTAAGGTCTCACTTTTACAGACATTTGTTTTTAAATTTCTTTTTAAATGACGACTATCGACTTTCTTTTTTATAGCATTTGCGGCTATGATGCTGACATTTGTTTTTTTAATTTCTTTTTAAATGACGACTTTTTATCGACTTTCGTTTTTTTAATAGCATTTGAGGATGGGTAAAAAACGAAAAAAAATAACTAAACTATTTACTGACAATTTCTCAGTATCTTGACTTTGATAACATTTATTTGTTAAAAATATTTGTAAAAGTGAGAAATTATCAGTAAATGGTTTAGTTTTTTTTTTTTCGTTTTTTACCCATCCGCAAATGCTATTAAAAAAAGAAAGTCGATAAAAAGTCGTCATTTTTACTGTTTGTTTAAATTTGATAACGAAACAGATAACAGCCTCTGTCCCATTATTGACGTAAATACCCCCCCGACAAACAGCTAAATCCCACCCCTACACACCAGAGATCCCTAGATGTAAGAAAGCCTTCTACTCCAATAATTTCTTCCCAAGAACTGCTAGACTTTAGAACTCCCTTCCGAACTTCCCAAACTGTACTGACATGCAGAAGTTCAAGTGTAATGTGAACAGACATCTTGCTGCTCATCTCCCTTCATAATGTCCCTGAAACTTATGTCCCCTATAGCCCTCTACTTCAATGTGGCACTGTGCCTTGTTTGGGGTGAAAATTGAATTAAAAAAAAAAAAAAAAATTATGTACTCTTATGAGAATATAATGGAACATGTGAATTGAACTTATATATATAACACATTTATTGATTTTATCGCTGCTGCACGCTGCATTATATAACTCGTTGCCGGCTTTATACTGAGCCAATGTCGGCAAAGATGGGAGCTAATCTATAAGTACCCAAATACCATACTTTAAGGTGCTTGTGCACTTAATGAACCGCGCTATTTTTAAATAAAGTTTTACAATGTCTTTTTTTTTTATTATTATTATTAAATTGTTAGGAGAAAGTATAGAATAGTGACAAAACACCCTTCCTTTCCCATGTTAAAATGACTTTCTAAATAATAACGTTATTATTTCAGCACGGTTCAATAAGTACGAGGTTTGTATTACTGGACACATAGATTCGAAAAAGTTGTCAAAAAACAAATACATAACAAATAAATATTATCAAAGGCAAGATAAGTTACTTTTTTTACCTAATTGGATATAATTTTCGTGTTTATATTCAATGTAACATGTTTATTCAGCTCGAAAAACATACAGTGTTTACCGATGTATTGGAAAATTCAAAATGGCGCCCGAGTCTCTCTTTAACACGATAAGTTCAGGAAAAGACGTTATAAATAATAAACTAGATAAAATACTGTTAGAAATTCGCTCAATATATGTTACCGTGACATAAGTTGACATATATTCGGTGTTTTCTTAATAGTATTTTGTCTAGTTTATTATTTATAACACCTTTTCCCAAACTTATTATGTTAAAGAGAGTGTCGGGCGCCATTTTGAATTTTCCAATAAATCGGTAAACACTGCATGTTTTTCGAGCTGAATAAACATGTTACATTGAATAAAAACACAAAAAATGTATCCAGTTTGGTAGAAAAGTAACTTATCTTGCCTTTGATGTTATATATTTGTTTTTTGACAACTTTTTCGAATATATGTGTACAGTAATACAAACCCGGCAAAAGTACTAAAATCATTTTTGGTACTGATGGAGAATACAGACAGTGTTGAAATAACATGATTTAGAAATCCATTCTTAACATGGGAGAGGGGGCATTTTGTAACTAATCCGTAGTTTCGCCTAACAACTTGATTGATACCTTAAACTTTGAATGTAACTTAAAAATTCTATCTTAAAAATAGCATGGCACACATTGGCATAAGTATCGAAATTATTTTTAAATAACAATAGGCTCGTGCCAAGGGTCCAAATTCTACAACCAACAAGTATTTAAACTATCGACTTGTTTTACGTTTAATAAAATTACAGTGCCGTTTTATTATTTTTTTATAGACGGTCATTTTATCATTTTTATTTGAAAGTTTTATGTATTGGATTTTTTTTATTCTTAGTAAACTTCTTTTCGTTTTTAAGAATTTTTATGCTGACGGAATGGCAACATGCGATCACTTTGTATAAAAAGAATTCATGTTTTCTCTATTTAAGAATTTTATTTTACGTAAATGAAAAAAAAAACATGTGCGAGTTATTCAAATATCATTCATTAAAAAAACAAAAAAAAAACAAAACGCAATGTGTTCTTTTCTTTCTTTTTTAAAATTCATTTTAAAACCTGCTGCAAACGTTTTAGAAAAAGAGTAGACAACAAAGCTTAGGTTACCTTGAGTAGATCGAGGGGATGTGTACAACACGCCGCGCAAGCACTTGCTAGGCCTCCGAAATACCAGCGACCAACGCGTTTACTCTTATCGACAGACATTGTTATTCTTCAGGTTGATGTTGACGCTCCAGATGATGACCTTAAACTAAAAGAAAAAGTCGCCGTGTCCTGTTCTTATGCTAAGAAAAAATGATTTAAAAAAAAAAGCTACTGACAACGGTGACACGATAGGTCATCGTTAAAAAATTAGATTAAGATACGACACGAGAGTTATTTCCCCTTACTACAATATCAAGTATTTTATTTCTTTCCCCTCCAGGAGGTTAGACACAAGGTCAAGCGTGGTTTATTGTAAAAAAAAAAAAAAAAGGAAGAAAAAAAGAAGCGTACTAGGATTAGTGCGTTCTGACATACAAAAATGCCTGAACAGCCCCGTCTGTATTTTTATTTTAATTACATTTTCACCCCAAACAAGACACATTGCCACTTTGATGTAGGGGGCTACTATCAGGGACATGAGCTACTGGGATACTATGAAGGGAGTTGGGCAGCAAGATGTCGGTTCACGTTACACTTGAACTTATGCATGTCAGTACAGTTGGGGAAGTAGGGACCAGGAAGGGAATTCCAAAGTCTAACGGTTCTGGGGAAGAAACTACTGGAGTAGAAAGCTCTCTTACATCTAGGAATCTCTACTGTAAAGGGGTGGGATTTAGCTGCTTGTCGGGTTTGTTGAGGGTATTTACGTCGTGGGGGCACAAGTGCTTGCAGTTCGTCAGAGCATTCACCATTAAAATACTTGTAGAACAGGCAGAGGGATGCAACATTTCGTCGATGGGGCAGAGACTGAAGCTTGGATGACAGTTCATAACCTATCAGGTTGGAAACTCTCTTTTGGACCTTGTCTAGGAGCAGGAGACTAGTAGCAGATGCACCAGACCAAATATGACAACAATACTCCATACATGGGTTAATGGTGGCCTTATAGATGTACAGGATACTTTCGGGCATTAGTAGTTTTCTAGCACGGTAGAGAGAGACTACCTTCTTCGCAGTGGTCCTGGTAATGCTCTCAATGTAATTGTTCCAACTTATGTTTCCTGTGAATGTTAGGCTGAGGAGTTTAAAAGAAGTACTTTCATTTAATAAATCTTTGACCATTGCAATTGGTGGTAGAGAAGGTTTCTTGTAATTATTGAAGGAAACAAGTTTAGTCTTGGCAGCATTGAATGTGATCATCCATTTTTGTCCCCATTCCACTACAGATTGGAGGTCATCCTCTAGTTTTTCTGCTATTTCCCTAGATATATGCTTATTAGTTTTCCTGTTGTGTCTGTTATAGAACGTGGTGTCATCAGCATAGATACCCGTCTCAGAGTCAATTTTGTCAAGGAGGTCATTTATGAATATTAGGAATAATAAAGGTTCAAGGATAGACCCCTGAGGCACTCCCGCGTTTATATCATATTGCTTAGATATACGACTGTCGAGGACAACCTGAATTTTTTTTCTTATCTAAGAAGGATTTAATTTTGTTAAGTATTTTTCCAGTAATACCGTATGATCTGATTTTTCTGAGAAGACCTTCATGCCATACCTTGTCAAAAGCCTTAGATATATCTACAGCTATCGCTCTACCCTCCCCTGCTTTGTCCAGTGAGTGGTATATACGTTCAGAGATTACAGTTAGGATATCTGCTGTGGAATGGGCTTGCTTAAAATTTCTCAGTAGCGTCACATCAGGCGATTAGTAATAAACTAACACCCTTCTCAAAGAAAGGGTAAAGCCTGAGTGGGTGGCCCTCCTGCGACTGACCATAACCATTCCTCAGCCAAACAGTAAAAAAGGTCAGTTGCAAGTTCAGAGATCAACCCAATTAAAAAAAAAATTACAAACAAATTTTTATGAATGTCACAGAATGAAAATATCATGTTCCAAAAGTCATATAAATTGATCAAGTTTTTTTTTATTCAGAAAATAAAATCCTATAATGATCCGAGAATGGTCTGTCTTGATCCACCATATTTAATGAAGAGAGACAACTCAATTCAAACTACCGAGATTTCAAAATCAGCCTTGTAATGGCTACGATATACTATTAATCACTAAAAATCATAGAAAAGTCATTTTTTATACAAAAAAAAAAATACTGGATCAATTTATGTAATTTTTGGAACATGACACTTTCATTCTGTGACGAGTATATACACCATAAAGATTATTTGTGTTTTTTTTTTTTTCTTTAATTAGGTTGAATTCTGGCTAAGAAGCAAAACGTCACTGTCGGACTGATTGCCGAGGATGTATCTCTGATTGACTTATCTTCACTGAGCAAACAGGCTAAAATTTAAAGTGTAGTATCTGTTCTGTTCTTAATCATAGGAAGAGCAATCTTCCCAGATGAAGGGAATTTTATTTTTGTCCCAATCCAGAGCTCCCATTTCTGGGGAGATAAATACACAAGGTCAGGTGTAATTTTGAGAAGTTGGCACACTACAATAAGCACACTCTGGCTTATAAAAAATGCCTAAGTAATTGTTGGCATTCCCCAGTAGAGGCACCTCATGTGATTAGCAATAAACTAACCCCTCGTCAAAGAGAAGGTAAAGCCTGGGAGGTTGGACCGCCTAGAACTGCAAAGAACCATATTTCATAGGAAGACAAGTAAATATGAACTGAAGTGATAATTGTTGGTATTTAGTTAAGAAATCAGAGCCGATTGATAGAGTAAGTGTGATAGCAATTTTATTCAGGAGAGTGCGATAGGTCAGTAAGGTTTACATCCAAAGCGAATAATATCTGCGGTACTATAACATGTTTAGTTGTATTTTTTTTTTACATGGAGGTCACCTCTTATCAAGGCCTGGAAGCCACTCGGAGATAAGGGTTATTGCATGTACAGTAATCAATGGGATAGTATCGTAGTCATCATTAGTATTGGAGATTTTAAAGGGGGAGGTTCATCAGGAATTTGTTTATGCTGGACTTGAAGACATCCAAGTTTTAGTCAGGTGGGAAACAGGCAAATGGAAGAGAGTTCCACAGGCGTGCACTTCTAAGAAAGAAGCTTTGTTCATGGAATCTACGTTTTGATTCAAGCACAGATAAAGAGTGGGGAAAATTACTGACAGTGGTTTCAGCTAGATGGGTGTTTTTCGGAAAGATTGGCGAGGGGGGGACCAGAGATTGGAACTCGGACGAGCACTTGCCATGGAAATAACGATAAAACAAAGACAGGCTCGCAACGTCTCTTCTGTGGGAGAGAGGTAGCAGGGAAGAGAAAAGGGCATCCCCCAATAAGCCACGAAGTCTATTTTGTACTCTGTCAAGGCAGGATAGGCTGTTTTTAGCAGCTCCAGCCCAGATGTGGCAGCAGTACTCCATCCTTGGTACTTGGATTTTATATAAGTAGAGAACTGCATCAGTAGTAAGATATCTTCTGGAGCGGTAGAAGGATCCCACCATTTTTGTAGGGAGTTGGGCAGTAACATGTTGGTTCACGTTACACTTGAACTTCTGCATATAAATACAGTTGGGGAAACAGGGTCCTGGAAGGGAATTCCAAAGTGTAGCGGTTCTGGGGAAGAAACTACTGGAGTAGAAGGCTCTCTTACATCTAGGGATCTCTACTGTGTAGGGGTGGGATTTAGCTGCTTGTCTGGTCTGTCGGGGGTATTGACGTCGAGGGGGTACAAGTGCTTGCAGTTCATCAGAGCATTCACCATTAAAGTACTTGTAGAACAGGCAGAGGGTTGCAACATTTTGTCGATGGGACAGAGGCTGAAGCTTAGACCTATCAGGACCTATCAAGTTGGAGACTCTCTTTTGGACCTTGTCCAGGAGCGAGAGACTAGTAGCAGATGCACCGGACCAAATATGGCAACAATACTCCATACATGGGCGAATGGAAGCCTTATAGAGATACAGGATACTTTTGGGCGTTAGTAGCTTTCTACCTTCTTCGCAGTGGTCCTGGCAATACTCTCAATTTTGTTCCCATTCCACTACAGATAGGAGGTCATCCTCTAGTGTTTCTGCCATTTCTTTAGATATGTGTTCATTTGTTATGGTTCTAATTGCTTACCCTCTTTCTTTCAATATGCTCTCTTCATCATCATTTTTTAAAGCTAGTAAGTTTTAACATGAATGTGTTAAATCAAAGAATTTTCCAACCAAAGGAAATCGTTTCAGGTTCAAGAAAGTAACACATACATGTGAAAGTGAGAACTATGAGACCTGGTGAAGAAAATCCGTTTTGGAGAGAGACTTCACCAGTTGACTGATCAATGAAAGGAAGCCAAGAACGCATTTTCTACAAAACCACTTTGGGGTCAGGAGTGATGAGAGGAAAAGGATTCAATGACTCACATACCTGCTTTATCAGCTGGTGCACATCTACACACACACTAACAAGAACAAAGTAAACGCACACACATACACAATGCACGCTGCCTAATACATTATGAACATTTTGACTTGTAAGTGACAACAATTCATGCAACTTTTTTACCCAATCACATGTCGAACTACAAACATTTTCGTTACTGAAAATAACTTTTATATTCTTATTTCTTGTATAAAAATGTTTTGTTCTAAAATTTCGTTTTTCTCCGGTTTTTATTTACAAAACTTTATGTTTTAGGGAGCACTTGCTAACTGGTGACCCTTCTATTCTTTCAATGCTTCATTTTTATATGTGTAACAGAGCGCACATGAGCACATGGGAAAATATCTGCAGGAGCTGAAAGATAGCTGGCTTGCAAGGATATTAGCAGCAGTAGCTGAAACAAAGAACATATGCAAATTAGGAAGTATGCACACGCTTGCATGAGAACAAAAAAAAAAAGAGAAAAATGCACCATGTGATCAGGCAGAAAGAGAAACCTACCAGGTGAGATGGACATGTGGCAGTGAGAGACTTTTAAGCTGGTGTCAGGATAGGGAGAAAGAAAAACGGTTATAAGTGACTGATGTTAAAAAAGAAAGAAAAGCTGATTTATTTATTTTTGTTTGTTTGTTCCTTCCCGATGGTGCTAGACAGAATGCTGGTTCAAGAGAGGTTTGAACTGTAACAAACACAGTTCAAGCATAACAGCTACGTTACGTATGCATGTATGTTCCATATAAATAGCATTCATTTCCTTCCTTCACTAAAACACAACTTTTACACGTAATCTATATGATATTATATTAAATGCTGGTGTGGTCCTTGGCAATATATAAAAATGCTCCATGAAAAAAGCTCCATAAAAACGCCTCTCCTAAGGCCAGAGGCCACGGCACAATATAAGCAGGTGCATTTCGCTTATTTCAGTCAGTTATTTTCGCAACTAGTTTGTTGCTCAGCTAAAGTCATATAACTTTTGTTAACTTGGTTGCTGTTTTTGAAAATGACATTCATTGAAAAATTAAAGTCCGGTTCATTGAAGACTTGTAGCCCTTGGACCATTTGTCCATCAAAGTTTATATCAAAGCCTGGTTCACTTTTTGGCTTTCTGTATATTTCGTTCACTGTCCCGCAGCACAAGTACTTTGGCTTTTTATAGGTTCCATTGTAGCATAAAAATGATTATTTCTTTGTGAGGCTGTTTGGTCACAGGATAACTCACTAAAATTCTGGGCGTATTAATTTTAACAGAACTTTTGAAAGACTACTTAGGTAATTACAGTTTGAAAAATTAATTACAGTTTGAAAAAGTTGAATGAATCAACCAAGTTTGTGGCTGGTCAGTGTATAATATGTTCAAACGAGTCCAGACTTGAAAACAATACTAACACATAAATATAATTTAGTATTTAACTAACGAAATTCACTTACGTGTAAAGGCAATGTTTTAATCGAGTGAAGTCTCCCCTTTCCCACCGTTGACCCCTTTTTTCAAAATGGTATAGCCGTTTTTTTTTTTTTTAAATATTACTGCCATTTTTTAAAAATATTACTGCCATTTTTTTTTAATATTACTGTCATTTTTTTTCAAATATTGCTGTCATTTTTTTCAAATATTACTGTCATCGTTTTTTTTTGTTTTTTTTAAATACTGTCATTGTTTTTAAATATTACTGTTCGTTTTTTTAAATATTATTGTCATTTTTTTTTAATATTACTGTCATTTTTTTTCAAATATGATTGTCAGTTTTTTTTTTTTAAATATTACTGTCATTTTTTTTTAAATATTAGTATTTTTTAAAAACATGACTGGCATTTTTTTAAATATTAGTATTTTTCTTTTTAAATATGACTCTTTTTTTTATATGACTTATTTTTTTGTAAATATGACTTATCTTTTTTTTAAATATTACTGCCATTTTTTAAAAATATCCTCTCATTTTGTTTTCATTTGTATTATTTAGAGAATTCGGATTACTATTCTCACCTTGGTTGTTATTTTCACAACGTTTCAGCCAATGTAACCTCCAATCTTCTTTGGAATTTTTATGCCAAACTTTGAAAATTATACAAAACCTATATGAAGACTTAACAGGGTAGACTGTTCTTGTTCCTTCATCGATGACTGAGTAAAATCTTAATTAAAGTGTGGTTTAAAATAGAAAGAAGTATAAAATGTTAGCTATTGTACCAATAAAAATGAAAATGAAGGGTTACACCAATATGATAACATCGACGTCACCGCATATGTTAGAAAGAAAAACAAAGAGGAAAAACAATATAACAAAATAAGAGGAAATAAGTTTATAAGCACACAAAGGTATAGAAAGTCGCTCACTAGGTCACACAAAAGAAAGCTGAAATAGGATTGTTAATCAAGGTGTGACAATGATTGAAACAAAGGACCGGGCAACGTGTTTTAGTTTTAGGAATGGCAGTCAATTTTGTGACAGAGAAAGTTTCTGGAGAGTTTTGGTTTGCGACAGTTGAGGATAGTGTCTAGTTTGGGACAATTTGCAGCTTAGAGGTCCCCTGAGAAAGATTGGAGAGATTGGAATCAAAGCCAAATGAGAGTAGATTGGGCTGAGAAGAAAATCGTTGGGTATTGATGCACTCGTTATTGATGGACAACGTTAGGAGTCTCTCTTTCTACACTACGTGACCATCAAACACACACTCACCCAGGCACATCCACAAACACACAGACATACATTGCACTTAAGGGAACAGCGAGGACACTAAAAACAGCTCTCGGTTGGTTTCAATAAAAAAGCGGGGCAATGTTGGCAGCTGGTTTGGCTGCCCCATACCCAGCATTACAATCTTTAAAGGAAGAAAAATAAAAAAAAAATTAAAAAAAAACATACATACATCCACACACATACATATACACACACACATCCAGAGCTTAATTTATATTCATTGAGTACTCTTATCATTTTATCCATGAAATTGATTGGGTCACAATCAGCTTTGAAGCATACATAGGGCATTCAATTTTCAATGAAAAAAAAACAAATAAACTTGTGGTTGTAGGTTTTATGTGTGACATTCATTTGCATATAAAGAGAACAACTATTTTGGAGGAAGACAAGTGATTATAATTTTGACAGCTGAAAGAGAAGATCGGAGTTGAGATTTGTTGGTGTTAATTGTGCTGTTGTTGAAGAGGAGTTTTATAAATTTCTTTACGGGATTACATAATTATTGAATTATTCTTTCTTATTACTGCCTCTAAGTAAGGCTTGAACTTAGACATTTACTTAGGACTCATTGTTAACCAACACTTTTATCCGTTGTTCTATATGTCCATGTGGACAATTCCAGTGTGGATTTTGGGAGATTTAAACCTAATCATCGTTTAGATGAGTGCTATTATTGTCATGATTTTCTAGAATAGCCAGCAAAACAATAAAAAGAGGGTGAAAAAGCACATACACGACAAATAAATGTTACCAAAGGCAAGAAAAGTTATTTTTTTTACCTACCTGGGTTATTTGTGTGTTAACTTATTTTAAAGTGTTTTTTTTTTACTTAAAAAATATAGGTAAAGCTTGTCGAGTGAGGATGAAAAACAAAATGGTGATTTCATTCGAGTCATAGTCGAGCCTTGATAGTCACTCAAAAATCAAAAATTAAACAAAATACTTGAAGAACATTACACTTTCGTGTGATTGATAAAATTTATTGGATGTGTTTTTGAAATAATAAATGAATACATTGTGTTTGTTTCATTCTTTATTGTTAAGAAAAATAAAAGAAATGCTTTTTGAAATAATAAATAAATACGTTTTGTTTGTTTCATTTTTTATCAAGGAAAAAAAATAAAAGAATCGTTTTTGAAATCGGAAATTAGTCTAAAATGTTTCCGCTTTCGAAACCTCAAGATGTTCCCATTTTTCCAATTTCAGTTAATCCTCCCAACAATAGTCTTCATTAGTCGACCACCGTGGACCTACTTGATTATCTGAAGTATTTACATATTTACAAAACGTTTCGTCTGGCATTATTGCAGATGTTGTTCAAGTACATCTTGTTGAACTCAGGAATTTTTCTCTCAAACTTGGAAATTTGTAAATAAAATCATGTCTATTTTTGCAGAAGTATTATAACATAATCCTTTAACTTTCTTAAGGGAGATCACAGCCTGAAGAAGTTGTACGGAACACAGTGGATGAATTTTTGCCACATAATCAAAATTGCCTGTGACCTGTGATGTTCTTTATAGTAGGAATCATAGCATAGTATTTCTGCAATATTATCTTTCCAGGTTTTAATATATATTTTTTTTTATAGTTTTTTTTGTTTTTAAATTCCTTTGCACACTGAGAGTTAATCCCCATCAAAATATGTTTACCTCATATTGCAGGCAAAACCAAATCAACTTCCTGTTCAGAACATCCCTAATTGTTTTTCATCTACATAACTTTCATTCACTGCATAACTTACTAATTCTCCCATTATATATTGTTATAGTATCTCTACATGAGATTTTGTTTTTTTCCCGTCAGTTTTTTCGATGAGCATTATTTTCTTTTATCTTTAACTTTCCCGGTAGAAAGTGCAACTTGAAAACAAATATCATGTGATAATCATTTTTGATATCCAAAATAAATCCGTAATTGTTCATAATAAACAAAGGTCAATATTGTATGTGGACCAAGGTAGCTTAGACGAGCCATAAAACCCTGTCAAACAAAAAGAAAAAGAAAAAAAAATTATATCTCTTTTTTAACCAAATTTTATCAAATTTCTTAAAATATCAATATTTTTTTTTTGTTTCAAATTAAGTAAAAACAAACAAAAAACATTTAAACAAGTAATAAATCTTTACTTTTATAGGATACAAATTTGATATTTCACGAGATGTCTTCAATAAATTTCCAGACTTTTTTGTACAAGTATTTAAAATTGTCGTAGCTACAACAGGAATTGGAATACACGCTACTAAAGCCTGATTGTCAAAGCTAGTGAATTTCAAAAATGGAATTTGGACGTGAGGAGGACAATTTAAAAGAACACTTTGCAATAAAATTTTGTTTTAAATTTGGTAAAAAATGCCACAAAAATGTATGAAATGCTTCAGACTGCTTTTGAACCATTTTGCATGAATCAAGCATCAGTTTTTGAGTGGCATAAGAGATTCAAGGAAGACAGGGAGTCTGTGAGGGATGATGAGATGGGTGGGAGGTTGGTTGGTCGGTTGTTTTTGTTTTACGGCATATCAACCCTTTTCGGGTTATTTAATGCCGAATCCAAAGATTTTGAAGAAAAATTTTTTTAATAGAATATATTTGTTGTTTTCACGTCGGTTTCTATTTAACCCATAGTTGGGACCTTAACAGGTACTACCACTCTGGGTTAGAGTGGACCTGGGAGCAATGGTAATTAAAGGGTGGCTTCACACTCCCCAAAGCCCACAAGCTGGGGCCTCACCACTGGATATAGTTTAAGGTCATATCCAGGACCCCCATTGAGGGACTTTTACCCTCTCTAGGGGGGCAGTCGGCGTATTCTAATGCCCCACCGACAGGGCCGAGATGTGTGGGAGGAGTAAGGAAGTCAGAACACCAGAGTTGATTGGACAAATAAAAAATTTTATGGATAAGGGCCGTCATGTGTCGAAAGAGACAATAAGTGCACAGTGTGATGTCAGTGTGGGAACTGTACATACAATTATTCGCAAGGAACTGAAGATGCAGAAGATTTGTGCAAATGCACCAGTCCACAACTCCATCTTGTCACAAACTATTTAACCACGATGAGCATCAAAATAGTTCCTCGCCTTCCCTATAGTCCAGACCTTGCTCCCTGTGACGTTTGATTATTCCTTAAGCTCAAAGAAAACCTTGGAGGCTGTCGTTACGAGACAATTGAGAAGATGAAAGAGGCTGTGACGATGGTCATCGACACGCTCACACAAGAGGACTTCTATGGAACCTTCCAGAAGTTGTTGGAATGATACAAGTGCATTACAGCCAGAGGAGATTACTTCGAAGGAGACTAGAGTTTCATGTGTGTATTATCAATAAAAGTGCCCGTACAAAAAACGTTCGGAAACTTATTGAAGACACCTCATATAACCAATTAGCGGTATCTATTGAAAGGAAAAAGTTAGTGTGTTTAGACTTGCTATGTAAACAATAATAATGTTATTCATTCTGTGAGAAGGCTGTTGTTCTCCAGATTGGTCTTAATGAACAACTGTGGGACAACACCAACCAAACCCCAATGAAGATAGAGATCAAAAAATGAAAATGAAACTGGATTGGCAACACCTTGCGGAAACCTACATCCAACATCACCAGGCAGGCCCTTGAATGGAACCTGCAAGGCAAGCGTAAAATTGGTCGCCCGAGGCAGACATGGAAAAGAAGCATTGAGGCTGAGACCAGGGCTGCCGGAATGACAAGGGCCAAACTGCAGAAGACCAGTCAGTCTTGAAGGAGAGTCTTGGAGGAGAGTTGTTGCGGTCCTATTTCTCCAAGGAATCAAGAGGCCTAAACTAAACTAACTACTTATTCTGTAATGTTCATGAATAACTTGTGATATGATAATCATGTCGTATTAATTTTATTTATTGATTTTTTTTTATGAATAGGTGACGTCAGTGTTATGTAGCTGGAAATCATGTATGCTAATCAAGATATCTATTTTTGAACGGAAGAAAAGCAATTGATTGCAAAAGTGGAAATTAATGTTTCGATTCTGTTATGTTTACAAGAAAAATAAACTATGAAGGACGTTCCAAAATTAGTGCCTCCTATTTTTTATTCCATCTGAATAGATCAGAGGTGATTGCAAATTGCATTGCTGTCATGACATGCATTCATAACATGAAATTTTCATTTCTCTGTTGCAGATATTGACAGTGTGAGACTCTAAGAAAACAATTCCCATCATGGATTGTGCACCAGAAGCAGAGATGTGTCATTGAATTCCTGGAAAAAGTGCATTGAGAATGGTGGTGACTATGCAGAAACCTAAATTTTGGAGCACAAAACATCTCTCATTTTAATGGTACTGCTCTCGTCTTTGTAGCTCTTCAACTTTTTGAGTTAAAAAAATAGAAGACTTTACTTTTGGAATGACCTTTGGATGACAAAATGCGCCCCGGATGCACCATGCACAGTCATCGTTCATTGCTGGCAAACGTGCATTGGGAATGCTGATGACTATGTAATAAAATAAATTCTGGAGCACAAAAGGTTGTTAGTTTTAATGGTACTACTCCCATCTTCGTAGCTCTTCAACTTTTTGAGTTGACTTGTACATACAAGTCAATGTAAATGTAATGTAAAATGTAAGTATACTTTAGCAAAATAAATGTTATCGATATTGAAGAACCATTGTTTGCTCTTCATGAAGTACGGAAGCATGTAATCGACAAAATGATTTTATGGTCTGTTTTTGTATAATCGCATGATAACATAAGTGAAAGATGGTCTAATGTTGTAATTATGTGTAGTTATAAAGATTAGTCTGTGTAATCGATTTTTTGTATGATGATGGTGGTATTACAGTATTTTACTGAAATGCAAAGCTTATTGGGGTTTGCATTACATTACATACAGATTCAAAAAAGTTGTCAAAAAACAAATATATAACAAATAAATGTTATCAAAGGCAAAATAAGTTACTTTTCTACCTAACTGGCTAAGTTTTTAATGTAAAATGTTTATTCGTATCGAAAAAAACACACTATTTACCGATGTATTTGAAAAATACAATGGCGGCAGACTCTGTGTTGAACACGTTAAGTTTGGGAAAATGAGTTAAAGCTAAAAAAAACTATACAAAATACTGTTAAAAACCAACCAAATATATGTAAGCCTACGTCATGATGATATATATATTAAGCAAGTTCATAACAGTATTTTGTATAGTTTTTAGTTTTAACTCATTTTCCCAAACTTAACGTGTTCAACACAGAGTTTGCCGCCATTTGTATTTTTCAAGTACATCGGTTTAACACTGTGTGTTTTTCGGGCTGAATAAACATTTTACATTAAATAAAAACACTAAAAAATTATCTAGTTTGGTAGAAAAGTAACTTATCTTGCCTTTGATAACATTTATTTGTTATACATTTTTTTTGACAACTTTTTCGAATCTATGTGTATAGTAAAACAAACCCGGTTATTGATAAGTCTGTTTATGACTATTTTGAAATCTTGTAAAAAGGATCTGGAAGATGAAGAAAGTCAAGATAGCACCAATAATAATAGGAGCACTAGAAACAATGCAAAAACATTTAGAAAAAATTGGGAGCGATAGGAATCATGAAAATGGCTGAATTAAGGAAAACTCTTGAACGCAGAGACCAATGCACATAAGCAAAACATATAGAAACTGCTGCAGATGTAAAACATAGTGAAACCAAACATGAAATCATGAAAACTGAAACTATATAATTGTATGTTACCCCCTCCCCACCCCCCCACCCCCCAAAAAAATTGCATTGTCAGCATAAACTGGCACCACACCAAATAATCAAGGAGGGTTATGGAGGATGGAAAAAGACCAAGGAGAGAGGAAGCATTAACCAGATCTTCACTGGATGAGTGCGAAGACGGATGGGACTTTGGGGAGGTTTAACACCACCTAAATTCCAGTGAAGACCAATGGTTGTTGCCAACAAAAAATCAATAGTAAATGGCTATTGCGATAACGCAAACTAATTTGCAAAGTTTATCACAGGAAGTGGTAAGTACTGAAAATCCTAGAGAAACTTGTTGTCACTCAGAATCCAGGGAATGCCATAGGTTGTTCTCAAAGACAATTTTTGTATGAAAACTACTAGTGAGTAATAATAATAATGAGAAGAAGAAGAGACTTATTTTTAGTAACACAAATGGAATGTCTTAACAGATCTGGCAGAGTTTATAAATTCTTAATGAAATCAAAGTAAAATAAGTAGTGATAGTAATTGTGACCCAACGGGCCAGGGCTACATTTAGTATTGTATATATGTAATTGCATATTAATATGTAATTGGATATTAATACATGTAATTGTATATTAATATGTAATTGTATATTAATATGTAATTGTATATTAATATGTAATTGTATATTAATATATGTAATTGTATATTAATATGTAATTGTATATTAATATATGTAATTGTATATTAATATGTAATTGTATATTAATATATGTAATTGTATATTAATATATAATTGTATATCAATATATGTAATTGTATATTAATATGTAATTGTATATTAATATGTAATTGTATATCAATATATGTAATTGTATATTAATATGTAATTGTATATTAATATATAATTGTATATCAATATATGTAATTGTATATTAATATGTAATTGTATATTAATATATGTAATTGTATATTAATATATAATTGTATATCAATATATGTAATTGTATATTAATATGTAATTGTATATTAATATATAATTGTATATCAATATATGTAATTGTATATTAATATGTAATTGTATATTAATATATAATTGTATATCAATATATGTAATTGTATATTAATATGTAATTGGATATTAATATATAATTGTATATCAATATATGTAATTGTATATTAATATATGTAATTGTATATTAATATATGTAATTGTATATTAATATGTAATTGTATATTAATATGTAATTGTATATTAATATATGTAATTGTATATTGATATATGTAATTGTATATTAATATGTAATTGTATATTAATATGTAATTGTATATAAATATATGTAATTGTATATTAATATATGTAATTGTATATTAATATATGTAATTGTATATTAATATGTAATTGTATATTAATATGTAATTGTATATTAATATATGTAATTGTATATTAATATGTAATTGGATATTAATATATGCAATTGTATATTGATATATGTAATTGTATATTAATATGTAATTGTATATTAATATGTAATTGTATATTAATATGTAATTGTATATTAATATGTAATTGTATATTAATATGTAATTGTATATTAATATATGCAATTGTATATTGATATGTAATTGTATATTAATATATGTAATTGTATATTAATATGTAATTGTATATTAATATGTAATTGTATATTAATATATGTAATTGTATATTAATATATGTAATTGTATATTAATATATGTAATTGTATATTAATATATGTAATTGTATATTAATATGTAATTGTATATTAATATGTAATTGTATATTAATATATGTAATTGTATATTAATATGTAATTGGATATTAATATATGCAATTGTATATTGATATATGTAATTGTATATTAATATGTAATTGTATATTAATATGTAATTGTATATTAATATGTAATTGTATATTAATATATGTAATTGTATATTAATATGTAATTGTATATTAATATGTAATTGTATATTAATATGTAATTGTATATTAATATATGTAATTGTATATTAATATGTAATTGTATATTAATATATGTAATTGTATATTAATATATGTAATTGTATATTAATATGTAATTGTATATTAATATATGTAATTGTATATTAATATGTAATTGTATATTAATATATGTAATTGTATATTAATATGTAATTGTATATTAATATGTAATTGTATATTAATATATGTAATTGTATATTAATATATGTAATTGTATATTAATATATGTAATTGTATATTAATATGTAATTGTATATTAATATGTAATTGTATATTAATATATGTAATTGTATATTAATATGTAATTGTATATTAATATATGCAATTGTATATTGATATATGTAATTGTATATTAATATGTAATTGTATATTAATATGTAATTGTATATTAATATGTAATTGTATATTAATATATGTAATTGTATATTAATATGTAATTGTATATTAATATGTAATTGTATATTAATATATGTAATTGTATATTAATATATGTAATTGTATATTAATATGTAATTGTATATTAATATATGTAATTGTATATTAATATGTAATTGTATATTAATATATGTAATTGTATATTAATATGTAATTGTATATTAATATGTAATTGTATATTAATATATGTAATTGTATATTAATATATGTAATTGTATATTAATATATGTAATTGTATATTAATATGTAATTGTATATTAATATGTAATTGTATATTAATATGTAATTGTATATTAATATATGTAATTGTATATTAATATGTAATTGGATATTAATATATGCAATTGTATATTGATATATGTAATTGTATATTAATATGTAATTGTATATTAATATGTAATTGTATATTAATATGTAATTGTATATTAATATGTAATTGTATATTAATATGTAATTGGATATTAATATATGCAATTGTATATTGATATATGTAATTGTATATTGATATATGTAATTGTATATTAATATGTAATTGTATATTAATATGTAATTGTATATTAATATGTAATTGTATATTAATATGTAATTGTATATTAATATATGTAATTGTATATTAATATGTAATTGTATATTAATATGTAATTGTATATTAATATATGTAATTGTATATTAATATATGTAATTGTATATTAATATGTAATTGTATATTAATATGTAATTGTATATTAATATGTAATTGTATATTAATATGTAATTGTATATTAATATGTAATTGTATATTAATATATGTAATTGTATATTAATATATGTAATTGTATATTAATATGTAATTGTATATTAATATGTAATTGTATATTAATATGTAATTGTATATTAATATGTAATTGGATATTAATATATGCAATTGTATATTAATATATGTAATTGTATATTAATATGTAATTGTATATTAATATATGTAATTGTATATTAATATGTAATTGTATATTAATATATGTAATTGTATATTGATATATGTAATTGTATATTAATATGTAATTGGATATTAATATATGCAATTGTATATTAATATGTAATTGTATATTAATATGTAATTGTATATTAATATGTAATTGTATATTAATATATGTAATTGTATATTAATATGTAATTGTATATTAATATATGTAATTGTATATTGATATATGTAATTGGATATTAATATGTAATTGTATATTAATATGTAATTGTATATTAATATGTAATTGTATATTAATATGTAATTGTATATTAATATGTAATTGTATATTAATATGTAATTGTATATTAATATGTAATTGTATATTAATATGTAATTGTATATTAATATATGTAATTGTATATTAATATGTAATTGTATATTAATATGTAATTGTATATTAATATGTAATTGTATATTAATATGTAATTGTATATTAATATGTAATTGTATATTAATATATGTAATTGTATATTGATATATGTAATTGTATATTAATATATATAATTGTATATTAATATATGTAATTGTATATTAATATGTAATTGTATATTAATATATGTAATTGTATATTAATATGTAATTGTATATTAATATATGTAATTGTATATTAATATGTAATTGTATATTAATATATGTAATTGTATATTAATATGTAATTGTATATTAATATATGTAATTGTATATTAATATATGTAATTGTATATTAATATGTAATTGTATATTAATATGTAATTGTATATTAATATGTAATTGTATATTAATATGTAATTGGATATTAATATATGCAATTGTATATTAATATATGTAATTGTATATTAATATGTAATTGTATATTAATATATGTAATTGTATATTAATATGTAATTGTATATTAATATATGTAATTGTATATTGATATATGTAATTGTATATTAATATGTAATTGGATATTAATATATGCAATTGTATATTAATATGTAATTGTATATTAATATGTAATTGTATATTAATATGTAATTGTATATTAATATATGTAATTGTATATTAATATGTAATTGTATATTAATATATGTAATTGTATATTGATATATGTAATTGGATATTAATATGTAATTGTATATTAATATGTAATTGTATATTAATATGTAATTGTATATTAATATGTAATTGTATATTAATATGTAATTGTATATTAATATGTAATTGTATATTAATATGTAATTGTATATTAATATGTAATTGTATATTAATATATGTAATTGTATATTAATATGTAATTGTATATTAATATATGTAATTGTATATTGATATATGTAATTGGATATTAATATATGCAATTGTATATTAATATATGTAATTGTATATTAATATGTAATTGTATATTAATATATGTAATTGTATATTAATATGTAATTGTATATTAATATGTAATTGTATATTAATATGTAATTGTATATTAATATGTAATTGTATATTAATATGTAATTGTATATTAATATATGTAATTGTATATTAATATGTAATTGTATATTAATATGTAATTGTATATTAATATATGTAATTGTATATTAATATGTAATTGTATATTAATATGTAATTGTATATTAATATATGTAATTGTATATTAATATGTAATTGTATATTAATATGTAATTGTATATTAATATGTAATTGTATATTAATATGTAATTGTATATTAATATGTAATTGTATATTAATATGTAATTGTATATTAATATATGTAATTGTATATTAATATGTAATTGTATATTAATATGTAATTGTATATTAATATGTAATTGTATATTAATATGTAATTGTATATTAATATGTAATTGTATATTAATATATGTAATTGTATATTGATATATGTAATTGTATATTAATATATATAATTGTATATTAATATATGTAATTGTATATTAATATGTAATTGTATATTAATATATGTAATTGTATATTAATATGTAATTGTATATTAATATGTAATTGTATATTAATATATGTAATTGTATATTAATATATGTAATTGTATATTGATATATGTAATTGTATATTAATATATGTAATTGTATATTAATATGTAATTGTATATTAATATGTAATTGTATATTAATATGTAATTGTATATTAATATGTAATTGTATATTAATATGTAATTGTATATTAATATATGTAATTGTATATTAATATGTAATTGTATATTAATATGTAATTGTATATTAATATGTAATTGTATATTAATATGTAATTGTATATTAATATGTAATTGTATATTAATATGTAATTGTATATTAATATATGTAATTGTATATTAATATGTAATTGTATATTAATATGTAATTGTATATTAATATGTAATTGTATATTAATATGTAATTGTATATTAATATGTAATTGTATATTAATATGTAATTGTATATTAATATATGTAATTGTATATTGATATATGTAATTGTATATTAATATATGTAATTGTATATTGATATATGTAATTGTATATTAATATATGTAATTGTATATTAATATATGTAATTGTATATTAATATGTAATTGCTACCATGTATATATTAATACTTACCTTTCATTGTTGTACAATGACTTTTTATAACTTGTTGAAAAGGTGTGTATGTGTGTATGGGGAGGTGCAGTGAAGAAGGGGAAGTAACTCACATGTATTGATAGATTATGAGAGTCAAGGAGGGGGAGATTATTATTTTTCTTATATTTAATTAAAATAATAAAACATTATAACAAATAGATAAAATGATGCAACATAAATTTATGTTCTCCACGTAGGTGTGGAATTTCTGCAATTCTGTATAAATACAAGAACGGTATATGAACCCGAGTGACATTTGCTTGGATCATATTTAATTAGTACACATATAATTTTTTTTGGATTATTGAAAAACTTCATTTGAATTTTTTTCAAATATGAAAACTAAAACATTACAAACCTTATAAAATGCAGATGGGCCATTTTTGGCAACATCCTTTACAGCTGCAAAAAGGTTCTGTAGAAAATAAAAAAAAATTTTAACATTAAAAATGGCACCAACAGAAAATGGTTTTGGATTAATTTATTATTTACTAGAGGGGGTACCCGGTGTTGCCTGGGTGTTTGTAGGTGTAAGAAAAAAGTGTTTCGAACCTGTGACGAACCCTGAAGATGAAAAAGAAAGTGAAAGAAAAAAAAGAAAAAATGTTAGTAGGGAAGGAGGCTCGAACCCGCAACATGAAGGTGGAGCGGAAAAGAAAGTGAAAGAAAATGTGACATTTTACCGCTACACTATGAGGCCATAGGAAGTGAAAAGCGTTGAAATTTAGCAATGTCAATGAAAAAGTTGACTTGCAGAAACGAATGTAGGCTGGAGGCCAGTTCAGCTTTCCGCTGCTTCATCTATTCGTTTTTCCCCACAATGTTGGGGAAAATCAGCTCCCCACAAAAAGGGAGTGTCCAAATGAATAGCAATTGTCTGATATGAGGAGTTTCCCCCAGATTGATCAAAGCTAATTGCTTTCTGGACGTCCCAGCATGAAAGGCCGGGAAACTGCCTTTGCTTTCAATTCAGTTTTGCTTTTATACGAAAAAGCCGAACAAACACGTGAGAAGAAGGAATAGCATGAATTTTATATAAGTTGATGTAAATAAATGTGTGAGATTTCTCTAACAAGGTTTTTGCCCTCAGCAGAATGGAAGAAAACCAAACAGAAATTACAACAAGCTCACCTTAAAACTTCAACGTAAATTTTATTAAAGTAAAAAAAGTCCATGTTGCAAAAGATGCGTCACCTTCAGCTATCTGCCACTTTGGGCTGATAACATTCCCAAAGGGAATAATAGTTCGTTTTCGATAAAGGTTGGGTAGAATTCCCACTGACGTAGTAGTGCGCAGGTTGGGTATGTTGAGGTGACTTCCAAAATGGATGCTGCTAGCTGGGCATACATGAGGAGTCCTTGTAGAATCAATCTGATGGCGGACAAGGCAGGTCAAACCGACAGACATTAAATTGAAGCACAAGCCTGCAAATATAAATTTGCCCTACTTAAGGGCATTGGTAATTGTAATGATAAAGTTCTGCTCCATATTTGGGCATTTAAAATGTCTCGAAGCAGCAAAGTATTTTCGCTGCCTTTATTCATGTGAGAAATCCAGTCTGTTCCTCCCTGCGTCTTTTTGGATTCTGATCTGAAAAGTAATTTGGCGCCGAGAACATTCTCGGCTGTTACTTATTACATGCAATTTGGCACTTCTACATGACAGTGACATGAGACGAATGTGTGTATTTTAGTTTCAAGAACGGCCAATAGAGGGCGTGTGTCAGCCGAACAGGGGTCGATAACTCGTACCTTTCTAAAAGTTCATGCAAAGACAATCCCTTGGAAGGTGTTTTTGAACAAATAAGTGAACTTTATCACTTGTAATGTGAGATTTCTCTCACAAGGATTTTGCCCTCGGCAGAATAGAAGAAAACCAAACAGAAATTACAACAAGCTCACCTTAAAACTTCAACGTAAATTTTATTAAAGTAAAAAAAGGTCCATATTGCAAAAGATGCGTCACTTTCAACTATCTGCCACTTTGGGCTGGTAACATTCTCAAAGGGAATAATAGTTTGTCTTCAATAAAGGCTGGGTTGAAATTCCCGCTGACAAAGTAGTGCGCAGGTTGAATATGTTAAGGTGACTTCCAAAATGGATGCTGCTAGCTGGGCATACACGAGGAGTCCTTGTAGAATCTGTCCAACGGCGGACAAATGGCAGGTCAAAAAGTAGACCTTAATTTCGTCTTTACAGACATCAAATTGTAGCACATGCATGCAAATATAATTCACCCTACTTAAGGGCATTGGTATTGCAATGAGAAAGTTCCGCTCCACATTTGGCATTAAAACGTCTTGAAGCAACAAGTATTTTCGTTGCCTCGATTCGAGTGAGAAATCCACGTGTGTCCAACGCTACGTTTTTCTTGATTCTAATCTGAAAAGGGAATTTGTCGCCGAGAACATTCTCGGTAGTTAGTTATAACATGCAATTTGATTGGTTAAAACAAATCCATGGGCGGAGAACCCGTCCAATAAAAAGCTTGCTTATTTCTGCAGAATTTCTTGCAGTAGATATGATGCCCCTTCGCAAATCATAGATATTATGATCTAGGGAGCATATAAAAAGTTCTATAGAATAGTACCCCCCCTCCCACCCTAGAAAAAAAGCCTTTGCTGGACATACTAAAACACACTCGGCCATTTTGTCTTTTATATCATAGATCATTTAAGATTTACATAACTGAGATTTTTTACAAAATAGCAATGCTCTGGCATAAATGGCAGATTTCTGAACGATATTGGGTTTGTGTGCCCATGCTGTAAAAACCTTACCTCTGATCAGACCAACTTTGCAATTGACAACCTATCTTTAGAAGTTGTCTTTACCTTCTGCCATCTTGGAGACATGGTAGACAACAATGGAAAGTGTACAGATGTTATTACAACCAGGATACAATCCATATGAAAAAAAAAACAAATTCAAGCAGCTCATTTCCATTCCAACCAACAAAGGCATACCTCTGAAGTCCCATGTTGCTGGTGTTAGAGGAGTCATACTTTATGCCACCAACATTTGAGCTGTTAATGATACAAATAGGCTTATGAGAAACGACGCCATAGTCAGATGGATCTGCTCCTCAAAAATTATGGATAAAGTGCATGGCTGTTCTGAGAGAACATCTTAGCATCCCTTCTTTTGAAGTTATCTTGAGTCATGGAAGATTGAAATGGTTTTTGCATGTGAAGAGAATGGATGACAACTTTTGGCAACACAGAATGTTGTTCTTTGATGTCATACACATATACTGCAACCGGCCAAAGAATATACAACATCAAGGCTAACTTCCACGCTTTAAACATCACAAAGAATCTGGTTAATGATTGAAATGCCTAGAGAGTGTCCATCAACACCAACGGTGACATGACAAGAAGGCCTCCAACCCAAGCATCTTGGAACAGAAGATGTTAAATCATGCAGTAATGTTGAATTTCTTTGCCTGTTTTACAAGTATTTTAATGGAATGTGTTCTGATGAACTCATTGCACTTGTGCCCCCTCGACGTACATATCCCCGACAAACCTGCTTAGCAACAAGATTACATCCCTTCACTGTTGAGGTCCCTAAATGCCAGAAAGTTTTCTGCTCTAATAGTTTCTTCCTTTAAATAGCTAGACTTTGGAATTCCCTTCCTGCTACCTGTTTCCCTGACTGTACTGATATGCAGAAGTTTCTTGTTAATCTTTCCTAAACATGGTCCCAAATAGTAGCCCCTTACATTCAAGTGGCGATATACCTTGTTAGGAGTAAAAATAAAAAGAAGAAAAAGTCTTTTCTTCCATCTAATAAATAAATAAATGTATATATATATATATATATATATATATATATATATATATATATATATTATTTTATTACCGTTTTATCTGTTTAGTTACACATGTTTCTGTTACCGAATCTTATCAACTATATATATATATATATATATATATATATATATATATATATATATATATACTAGCATAGGTACCCAGCGTTGCTTGGGTTGACATGAAGTTCCGTTTGGAACACACCTGCTATACTAATCATTTTCATAGCAGCGAATGCCCGTGCGATCGCGCAAAAAAAAAAAAAAAAAAAAAAATAGCCAAGTAGATAGAACCCCTAAAAAAAATGAATACTACCAAAAATTAATTCCAAAAACAATAAAATTTTTCATCATTTTATGTTTCTAATGTAACTCTCCCCCCTCCAAAATAAAAAATTGAATTTGTCATATTTTAGGGGTTCATTTTGTTTAAAAATTGTTAGGTGAAAGTACAGAATGGTGTCATAAAAATTAATTAAATTTATCATTATTTTATGTTTCAAATGTAATTCCCGCTCCCACCACAAAGAAATTGTATTTGTCATGTTTTGCCCCACCCCCCTCAATCGCCAAACTTGAAAAAATACTGCAGATGACATGTCTCGTTGAACGCTTTGTGGCCAAAAAGTGGGTGCTCATTTTATATTAAATTTATATAAAAAAGTGATCCCCCACTTTAAAATGTTAATTTTCTTTTTTTTTTTTCTTCTTTCATATTATTTATAAAGGCTGTTTAAACGTATTAGAGCCAAAAAAAGTAGGTCCTAATTTTTATTTTTAGGGGTTAAATGACGCTAGGTCACGTCGTAAAAATTTACCTTTTTTTTAAATTAGAAATTTAAGTTTGTAATCGATGAGATTAACGTGAAAAAAGAAAGAAAAGTGTAAATTGTGGAATTCAGAGTGGGGGGAGTAGATCTTTATTTTTTTTTTTGGTATTAAACGACGCTGGGTCAGTGGGTCACATCGTAAAAATTTACCGATTTTTGTATAGCTGTTTAAAGAATAATAACAACAAACAAATGGAATGTTCTGAAGATTCTAAGGGGCAAATAACTCTAAAAGTTTTTTTTAAAAATTCGATGTTGGAATAATAATTCCAAATAAATTAAATACGTTATCAATATAATTATTGTTTAAAATTTATTAAATAACAATTTTTAATAGAACACTTAAAACAATTATCTTGCTAGAAACATTAATTAAGATACTACTATTTAATAAAATCGATTTTTCTTAATGTCATATGCAAATGAGATGATCTCTTACTTGCATCTAGTTTGAAAGAATGAAACTATAGAGTAAAGTAAGGAACCTTTTGTATATATTAATCAAATTGTGAACAGACAGGAATACAAATTTATATATATATATATATATATATATATATATATATATATATATATATATATATAAAGTGTGCTAGATTTTCAAAGTTATACAGAAATATATTTATATCTGACAATTTATATTTGATTATGATTAGTCAGTTATTTACTTAAATTTCAAGCTTGCGTACTTTATATGAAAAAGAAATTCCAATTGATTTCATTGATTACATAATAATTATAAAGACCCATGGCATAACGCAGTAGGTAAAATTCAGCTGCAAGTGATACTATTCTGGAGGTCGAAGGTTCAATCCTCAATGTGGGTGATACTAAGAATATAACTGTGAATTACTTAAGACTTCTACCTTGTCATGGCTGATGGAATGAGAGCATTCTACCCTCATGGATCAAATAAAGGATTCTGTTTGAAATTCTGTGCATGTTCTCGAGTTTGACAAGATGCACTTGAAGGTTACATTGGCTGAAATTTTGTGAGAATAACATTGAAGATGAGACGAGTAGTGTGAAGAATCCAAATATCTTTTTTAAGTAGAAAATTATAATTACATAAGAAATTTCAATCGATTTCATCAATTACATAATTACAGCCTAATCAAAACAGATACTATAGCATCAATAATAGCCAAGCTAAAAAACGAAACATATTTCATATAAACAAAGTCAAAATGTCTAATATGTTGTTTCTTTTTTTGCCTGAGATTCATTTTTTGTTCATTTTTTTTTTTTTTTTAATTAACTAATGCTTTTTTTTTTTGCTTTTTTTTTATGCAAAACCTTTTCTGATGCGTTTATTGATGCTGTTTATTGATGCTGTTTTTGTTTCAAATTATTTTCAGTTTTGGCATTATTTAAATATTTCCAATGAAAATAGGTTTCAGCATTAATCACAAACAACTTAGTTTTATGTATTATTTGGATTCTTTGGACTACTGTTCTCATTTAGAGCGTTATTTACACAACATTTTGGTCGATGTAACCTCCGACCTTCTTCCAGTATATCTTGTTGAATTTTTTCAAATACTCTAACCACTATGCCACTGGTTCTTGTGCAAGAACTGGTGGTGTAGCAATAAGAGTACTTAGAAAAATTCATTTGTAAAAGTGACATTTTTCTGAATGTTAAAGGTTTAATCCTCAGTGTGGGCAACTGAAAATATAATTGTGATTTACTTAGGACTTGTATCCAGTCATTACTGATGGAACAAGAGCATGCTACGCCTGTCAATTAAATAAAGGGTTCCATTTGAAATTCTTTGTAGATTCCCGAGTTCAATAGAAAAATTCCTGAGTTCAACAAGATACATCTTAAGAAGGTCAGAGGTTACATCGACCGAAACGTTGTGAAAATGACACTCAAGATGAGAATAGTAGTCCGATGAATCCAAACAATCCATCCTCATCTAAAAAATTCAGAAACATAACTTAGTTTTACTTTAAAAAAAAAAACGATATGAAAGTTTCAGCATACATATGAAATACTGATATATAACTACAAAAATAGTCTGTACATACCACAAACACACATGTAAATTAGCTGGCAACATAAGTTTCTTTACTTTTATATAAGAATAATAAAAAATAATAAAAAATAATAAAGAATAATAAAGGCATATTGCATACAACCGTTGTTAAAACAGATGTAAATAAAGTGGTTTACTTTGTATGTTCCTGGCGAGGCGTTCATCATTCGCGTTTTCATAACATCCACTGGCATTGTGAGAACTGTTGCAGATATGCCCTGAAATATAATAATTGTATTCAGCTTAACGAAATTTTGTGATAATAACACTGAAGATGAGAACAGATGGGTGAAGAATTCAAATATTTTTTGCAAGTAGAAAATTATAATTACATAAGAAAGAAATTTCAATCGATTTCATAAACTACATAATTACAGCCTAATCAAAATAGATGCTACAGATGTATACATTCTGGTATGTGTTGGACGGCTTTTAAAAAATGACTTCAAACTTATTTATCCCTTTTTCTCTTGGATTCATTTTTATCACTTTCTTCTACGTTTTCCTTAGCCCATCTTTAATGTTCACATTAGAAACTGTATTATGCATTAAATTTGCATATAAATCTTTTGATCCAACATATCCTCAGGTTTTACTTCCGTATATCATCACACTGTGTACGTATGCCTATTAGACTCTACTCTGGATTGACAATGGTAATACCCCACTAGTTAGTAAAGACATAATTTCATTCAACTTACAAAAAAATAAATAAATAAAAATAAAAAAGTGGCAGTTTGCTTACAGCCATGTGAAGCCTTAATAATCGCTGAGAATTAGAAAATCAAATAAAATATTGGTAGAAGCACATCCAATAAATGTCACCAATCATGTGAAAATTTAATGTTCTGTAAGTATTTCGTTAAATTTTTTACTTTTTAGCCATTATCAAGGCTCAAAGTAGCTATAAGGGGACTACCATTTTTTTTTTTTTTCATTATGAATCAACTGACTTGATGCTACTTTTGTTTTGAAGTAAATAAACGTCTTAAAATAAGTTAAAACACAAAAGTAAGCTTACCCAAATAGATAGAAGAGTAACTTATCTTGCCTTTGGTAACATTCATTTATTGTATATACTTTTTGATCCTCTTTTTGTTTTGTTGGCTATTGTTAAAAATACCCAAAGATTAGTTCAAAATTGTAATAATTGGCAAACTTTGTTCTCTAGTGTGTGGCGAAGCTCTTTGGAGTATATGCATAATTAAGTGAAATGGGATACTGTATTGTACTTACCGCCATGATGCCTGCTGTTAAGTGCGTGATAATGTTGTCATAAAAGTATCCGCTTAATAACAAGCCGCTTTTGTACTGATCGTAACACGCCAGCTGATAAGAGAGTCAAAAGAAAGAATTAGTTTGCTTAGACTGCACTGAAAAAAGAAAAAGAATAATAGAATTCCAATTTCAACATTAATAAAATGATGTATTCAGTTCTTATGTATCTGTGTGTATGTGTGTGTGTGTGTGTGTGTGTGTGTGTGTGTGTGTGTGTGTGTGTGTGTGTGTGTGCATCTTGTCATTATGTAACTTACATATTATTCTTTATTTGTGACTAAATGGTCCTACTCAGTTTAGTCAGGGAATTAAGTTAATGTAATTTTAATAATCTACTGGCAGGCCACCCAGCGTTTCCAGGTAGTAAAATACTCTTAAATATGATATTTTAATTTTGTATTATTATAGAGTTAATTCTCTATTGATTATTATATTGTACCTAATATATATATATATATATATATATATATATATATATATATATATATATATATATATATATATATGTAGTCGTGATTTCAAAAGTAAACGATAAAAATGTGAAGTGTCGGAGTCTGTGTTTTCTTTTGTTTCCTTGTGTTTTATTCTCATATTTGTGAACCCATGCGCTCCCCTCAACGGCCACCAATATGAGAAACTATGATGATACAGCCATAAGCAGATAAACAAAGAAGATGAAAAAAAATCCACAGCACACAACATTAGAGTCAACAGCACTGTTGAATGGAGTAGCACGTGGCATTATATATAGTCACACATTTCTCAACCCTAACTTTTGCTAGTGATAAACGATGGCTGTACATGGGCATCCAGAGTGCATTTTTTCATAATAGGGTTATTCTAAATCTGGAGTTTGCTATTTTTTAAATAAAAAATAAAAAAAAATTAAAGAGCTACGAAGACAGGAGTGGTACCTTTAAAATGAGCAACCTTTTGTGCCCCGGTATTTATTTTTCTACATAGTCACCACCATTCTCAATAGACTTTTGCAACGATGCATCTCTACTTCCGCTGCATGTCCAAGACAGGAGTTGCTTTCTTAGAGTCCCACACCGTCAATATTTGCAACAAAGAGATGAAACTTTAAGGCTATGAATGCATAAGTTCAGTTATCATAACAATGCAATTTACAATCTCCTCTGATCCATTCGGGTGGAATAAAAAATAGGAGGTATTACATTTGGAATACTCATTGTATGTTATGAGTTCACCCTGGGCAATACCAGGTAGCCCTGATAGTACAAAATAAATAACAAAATAATGTACAGCAAGAAAGATTAAATTATTTTATGTAATTTCAAATATTATAAATTTTTCTTTAAAAAATATCTGAAAATCAAATGTTTATCAATAAACCTCGAATTATGCTTTCTTGTCACATCATGAAGTGGTCTGCACTATAGAATGCCACGTTACGGACACAATTTTTTTTATCACTTTTTCATCTCTAACAAGGCACAGTGCCACTTTGAAGTAGGGGGCTACTATCGGGGACATAAGTTGCAGGGGCATTATGAAGGGAGATGGGAAACAAGATATTTGTTCACATTACACTTGAACTTCTGCATGTCAGTACAGTTGGGAAAGCAGAACCTCAGAAGGGAGTTCCAAAGTCTAGCAGTTCTGGAGAAGAAACTATTGGAGTAAAAGGCTTTCTTACACCTAGGGATCTCTACTGTGAAGGGGTGGGATTTAGCTGCTTGTCGGGTTTGCCGGGGGTATTCATGTCGAGGGAGTACAAGTGCTTGTAGTTTGCCAGAGCATTCACCATTAAAATACTTGTAGAACAGGCAGAGGGATGCATCATTTCGTCGATGTGACAGAGGCTGAAGCCTAGATGACAGTTCAGGACCTATCAGGTTGGCAACTCTCTTTTGAACCCTGTCCAGGAGTGAGAGACAAGCAGCAGATGCACCAGGCCAGATGTGACAACAGTACTCCATACATGGGCAAATGGTGGCCTTATAGAGGTACAGGATAATTTCAGGTGTAAGTAAGTTTGTTTGTTTGTTCTTTCCTAATGTGTCATTACTAGCTCTATGACAACAGAATATTCTTATCATTGTTTTGACTCGAGTATATACCTGATACAAACACAGTTACTCAACCGAGAACCACATCACTCTATATAAAAGCATATGATATCAACGGATACACACTCGAGAGTCAAAACAATGAAAAGAATATGCTGTTGTCATAGCCTTAGTCATTACCTATCAAGATTAAAAGTCACTTGAGATTAAGGATTAATGAGTTGGATGGATTATTGATTTAATGACGAAGAATAGTATGAAAGGATTTAAAAGAATGAATGAAATGAACAAAGTTGGATTACTGATGAGGACATTTTATGACAGGTATTTGTGAACATTGGGTTTGAAAATGACCATGTTGTAGCCCTCAGGGAAGCAGTCTTGTAGAAACGTATTTTGCAGATGAGAAATTCTTGAAAAGAAACGCTGACATCCACGTCACGGACAGAATGTAAGTTTTTTTGTCTTATCGAGATTAAAACGCACTTGAGAATAAGAATTAATGAGTTGGATGATGAAGAATATTATGAGAGGATTGAAAATAATGAATGGAATGAACAAAGTTTGAGGAATTATGTGGAACTTCATGAAAATCAGAGATTTAAAGATGACCATGTTGTAATCCTCAGAGGGGCAGTCTTGTAGAAACGTGTTTCACACATGGGAAATTCTGGGAAAGAAAATTTGTTCATAAAAACTTTGGTTAATATTACGAACACAGAAATGAAGCAAAATTTGTTGTAGAAGTTACATTATTGTACAAATACGAATCAATAAAATATTGTGTGCGGATATTTTACAGCATTTGCAGAGATGATGAAAATTTGACGCTCGTTCAAGAAATAAAATTGAATAAAAAAGATTTACCTGACCGATTGTTACGAGAGCGGTTTTGCTACAAGCCATAGACACACCGGCATACATATTGCGGATACCTTCTTCTTGAAACACTCGCCACAAACCATCAAGAGCATGTTTGTAGCTGGAAAAGAGAAGAGAGAATGAAAATGAATGCTAATAACATTTGTTTTACATGTTGGACGACTTTAAGAAATTACCTTACCTAACTCTGGCCAGATCTTTATTTATGCCTCGTTCCCTCATATCCATTTTTATCATTTCTTTCCATGTTTTCATTGGCCTTGCAATGTGAACTGGACCTGCTACCTCAACTGTTCTACTTCTAGTGACACAATAACTCTCATCCATTCTTTGAATGTAGTCTACTCTTTTGCACACATCTCCCTATGCTGTCCTCTGAGGTTATCAGAATTAAGTCTCTCTTTAAGAGTTGCATTACACATCTATTGTGTCATTCTCATATCATTTCTCTCTATGCAAAGCATGTCCTCACTGTCCTGGTTTCACTTCCATAAATCATTACAATGCCTGATGGACTCTTTGTTTGATTAGTAATTTAATAACGCAATTGAAATTAGTTCAAGTTTTTAAATGGATGCCAGATGCCAATTCATCCACGCAAACAGATGGCAGAATGTTCACTGCATATTTTGTCTGAAAGTTATGTAAATTTTACAGGGACTAAGTTTTGTCTTTTCATGCATAGATACAGTAAACAGGCTGAGACTGTTGCAATTTTAATTATTAATACGGCATGCGGAAAAATTCAAGTTAGTTTTAGTGATGAACCAGCTTACAAACTCCATCAAAAGATTAAACATTATTTATCAGAAAATACACACGCTGAGTATTCACGTCAACAGATAAAAATGCTACCAAGTGATTTCTATTCACACAAGTAACGACAAATGATATTTCTTTAAATCTTTCTCTTTTATCCAGACATACGGATTTATACACAGGTGTTTACATGAAAACCTTTCTAAGCTTGTTCTATGAAAAAAAGTGGCCTAATTTTTTGTTTTGTTGTTTTTTTCTTGTACTATTCAAGAAAATAAAAAAATGTATAATTCAATATGGGATTAAAATCTATTAAAATAGATTTTAATCCCATATTGAGTTTATATATATATATATATATATATATATATATATATATATATATATATATATATATATTTAAGTACAAGACAATACGACAAAGCAAAAAAATAAGGCACAAGGCCACTCAAAAATGGAGATGGATCTATGGTCATCCTCGTCACTGCACCATTGATTTGTCTAAGCTAATCCAAGCTAGAGTTCTCATACACCATAATACTGCAAAAACACATAAAATGTCCTACTTAAGATTCCCAAATCAAATCATTTTCTTTTTAAATAATAAATGAATAATAATATGTATGTATATATATATATATATATATATATATATATATATATATATATATATATATATATATATATATGTTATTTGTTTTTGTTTTTTTGATACAAATTGAATGAATTCAATTATTTACGAAAGTGAATTTTCACCTAAATGCGAGTTGGGAACAATTTTCCCTTTAACCAATTTGGTATCCCCACATGGGGAGCAGTATGTATATTGTTTTTAAAATATAATATATAACTTTAAAAATATAATTATATATATGTATATATATATACTAGCAGGCGGAGGAGTTTTGCCTAGGCATAAAATACGCTTAAATATATTTTAATTTGTCAAGATTTTGTATATATTATTAAAGAATCATGATTTCAAAAGTGAAAAAAAAACAGTATTTGGGTGCCATCAGTTAGAATTGAAACCGAAAGCAAAACTGTAGCATTCAAAGCTGGTGACGTTACCACTGTACCAACGTGACACGCGTATATGAACGGATATTAAAAATCAAAATTAAAAATAAACTCAGATGAATGTACAAAATTTTTAATGATCCTTTTTCAATTTTGACCAATTTCTGACCCTTTAAAAACTATTTTAATTAGCTGAAGACCCATAAAAGAACAGTCCATAAAAAATCCAATCATTTGATGGCCCTAGTACTGCTCTGCGACTTTTAGTTTCGGAGGAGATAGAGTTTGAAAATATGGAAGCAGACAGACAGACATATAGTGTTTTATATAATATAACTTATTCTCAGAATTCAAAGTTCAAATCTTAGAAGATCTTTTGCTGAATACAATTCTTCACACGAAGAAACTTCTACTATGGCTTTTATGGCGTCCTTTGAGAGATGTCTGAATATCAGTTTGTTCCTTAGCAATCAGCTCGTCCGTAGTATATCAAGTAGTACGATTAGTATCTTTGTCAGTAGCGCTCCACATATGATAATCCATGGGGTTGCAATCAGGTGAGTTTAGAGGGGGGGGGGTAGATGTTGGAACTGGTTAAGCAGTAGGTCTATCAGAATTTGGAGGGAATTTTTGACACCCCTAACACGAAACTGAGAATAAAATATTAAAAACTCGTAATTTCTCTTTTAAAGGTGGGTTGTTTATTTTCTTTATGGAATATACTTCCAAAATAAACTATTAAAGTTGTTTAAAAAATAATAGAAATATTATTTTTTATTTAAAAAAAAACAGTGTTTACAAAGTGCCGGCGCACCTTCATGCAGCCATTTTTTTTTTTACGTAATGAAATCAATTGAATTTTACGAATTAATTTGCTTTCAATTTTTAAACTTTAAAAATCTATCAAAATTTTTCTATTGGTTAAATTTTTATGATATTTTCAGGGTCAATATGAAATTTTATGCTCTTTCCAATAAACCGAATATAATATTTTAGACAAACGTTTTTTTTTCAAATTCACCCCCGCCATTTTGAAATGTCTATTAAAATTTTAATAATTAATTTACTCACCAAAGTTTTATGTATCACAAATTGAAGATAAAAGATCAATAAATAATATATTGTAGATTAAAACAAAAAAAAAAAATGTCTAAAGTGTAAAACCTTTTTTTTTTTTAAAAACCACATTGATTTTTTCTTTTTTAATTGGAAGCCTATGTTCTGCTTATATTGTCCAGTCAGTATTGGACGCTGACGATAATTTTTTCTATTTCATTCAATGTTTTCTTTTTTTAGATATATATAAAAAAAAATCACTCGATAAAGAAGAATTAAAATATAATAAATCAAAAATTGATGTATTTTTTGAGAAAAGAAAAAAAAAAATCCTCGACTGTTTTTTTTTAAAGGCAAAAACTTATAAGTAAAATTTGACTATTTTTAACTTATGGGAACACATATTTCTTCACGCACAAGGCTAGACGGCTAATGCGAATGTGTGGTTTTTACTGCCTTCTGTCCATTCATATTTCTAAACAAGAACAAACTGGTACTTCCGGTTTTTCGATAAGAAGGAAGAATGCTTACATAATGACGCCTTTTTCAAAGTGTCGTTTAAAAAATTCATTTATTTAATAAATAAATGGAATTTAAAATATAAATATGGATAAATTCTTAACAATGAAGAATGGAACTACACATTCAATAGTATTTTTATAGGTAAGTGATTTTTTGGAATTTATATCGACTTTTTATAATCGAAGTAAGTAAAATTTCGTTGATTTTCTTCAAATCTTTTTTAAAGAAAACCGATTTAAAAAAAACAGATATGGTCTAATTTGCTATTAAACCTTTTTAAAAAGTTGGTCTTTGCTCCTTTAATTGAAAAAAAATTAGGGTTTGAATTACATTTTTCAAGTAGTTATAAGCTTGTAAAGATAGGAGGTTGAATTATTCAATTTTTTTTTTCACACATTCTTAAGATCGGTTTCTGACACTGCTAGTTAAGCAGTAGAAGTTTTTAGGCAACCACTTCGGGGTATTCCTAGAGGTGTGTTAAATCACGGCTACCGAGAGAGTAGGCCAGTGAACATAGCATGATGTCATTTCCTGATCAACATGTAGGTATAGAAATTTTCCAGTGTTGAACCACATGGTCATAAAAATATTTTTCATTGCCTTAGATTGTGCATGTTTTTTATTCTCCTAAAGAGAAAAAACAATTCTCCATTTGGATAATTATATCATTGCAATTATTATATTAATTGCACATTGGGATAATTTTAATCTAACAAAATAGAACAGTAAGTGGATTGTTTTCGAATTATATATCCATCGAGGGAAGTTGAATATTTCATTTTATCTATGTTTTTTAAACTGCAAAACACAATTTTTATATGAGAATATTTTTCAGTCCGTTCTTTTAATAATAAATAAAACTTTTCATTGAGTATTTCCAAATATTTTAAAGTTAGAAGCATTTTTCATGAGAGTTTTTTTTTTAAACTAAAACAATTGATAAATTCAATATTTTAGCACTGAGCGTAATTTATTTCTTTGAAATAAATTTAAAACTTAAAAGTTTTTAAAGAATAAAACATGTATAAATACATTTGAAGCCAAAACTGAAACGCGGAATTTTTTTATAAAATAAATGGGTGTTTATTTTTAAAGAAATATATTTCAGAGTAAGACTCCTTTGTCAATCTTTTTTTCCTCTTCTTCCTCGACGTAAAGTGGTGGAAGATAGTTTGATGAAGAGTCCACGTGATGTTGTTAACTGTGGGGTTTTTATGAAGCTGGATAGGTGACGCGTGGTCGCGCATTTTGAAAATCTAGGTAGTTTTTTTGTTTATATCCGTTAGAAGCATTGAGTGAAATTTGAAGAATAAAACATTTGTAGCCAAAAATGCAACTCGAAATTTTTTTATAAAATAAATAGGGGTTTATTTTATAAAAAAATTTTGCGTTGCAGTTTTGGCTTCAAATGTATTTATACATGTTTTATTCTTCAAATTTCACTCAACGCTTCTAACGGATATAATCATTAAAAGTTTTTGTTTGTTTGTTTCATAACATTTTATCTGTAAATAATTTACATGACTGAAATGGGAAATAGGAAATTTTTTATTCTCTCAAACACTTTATTCAAGAAACACAAATTCATCTTCAAAATTCATTAACTAATCAGTTTTAATTAAAATTTTGATATGTACTAAAAATAAAGAGTACATTAAATATTAGTTAACTTATTTTCTTGTGTTTATCTTATAAATAAATATTGTTTAGTATTTGTGCCATGTACTTACCATGCTGAAATAATAATGTTATTTAGAAAGCCATTCTTAATAAGGAGAGGCTTTCTGACTATTCTGCACTTTCACCTAACAATTTGATGAAAAAAAACCCCATAAAATTTCACTTGAAAATCCTATCTAAAATATAGCACATGGCGTACACTGCACAAGCACCATTATTATTATTATTATTATTATTATTATTATTATTATTATAACAACAACAATAATAATAAAAAAAAGGGTACTTCACAGGGAATGTGGACCCTGCGTAAACAGGTTTTAATTTAATAGTCGCTCCCTAAAAAGCACATACACAAAAGGTTTCCGTTGGTTTATTTAATCACAAAATCTTTTTTGAAGGTACTATTTGAGGGAAAAAGAAAGGCCAAAAGTATTATTTGAATATATATGAAAAAATAAATGTAACAAAAAATAAAAATATTTAGTGTGGGAAATATAATAAAAATAAATTAAAATGAAACGAAAATAAAATAAATACACGTTCGATTACAAAAAAATTAAAACCCGTTTACGCAGGTCCATATTCCCCATGAAGTGCAAAAAAAACCAAAAAAACTGTAGATGACCTCGACTGGCGTCACACCAACTAGTTGTGAATGGTCAGGGAGGATGGAAAGTCCGAGGCGGGAGAGTACTAACCAGATCTCCACTGGAAGTGTGCAGTTCAAATCTGGTACCTTAGGGAGGCATTTTGTCACCCAAACCCCAGGAAATACCAATAGCCGATGCCAACAAGAAATCAATGGCAAACAGCTGTTGCGATAACGTGCAATCATCTGCATGAGTGGTCAAGAGGTGGAGAACATTGGAAATCTGGGGAGACTTGTTGTCACGCGGTCTCCAGCGAATACCTCAGGTTACTGGCAGTGAGCGATCACTGATGATGGACTGTGAGACAACTCCTAGTGAGTGAAATAATAATAATGCCCCTCCCAAATTTATCACCACCCTGATTTAATATCGTAGATGTTTACTATATTTTCTTAGTTTTTAACCAATGTTCACATTATAGTATGATTGTCTTTTAGTAGTTATGTGAACTTCATTTCCGTATTCATGTATTCTGCACTGGGACGAAGTAAAGAATAGATACCCTGTAGCAGACGACGACGCCTGGCGGTGCCAGGCGCACAATTCAACTAACACCGGTGATTCGACCTTGACATTGGCACAAGCACACGGCGTCGGTTGTTTGTAAACACGTCAAATAGCAAACATGCTAGAATATTCACCAGCATTTTTTTAAAAATATATTTACAAAACCTTTGAAGATTTAAAAGAAAAAGTATATATTTACAAAACATTTTTTTTTAAATAAGTAACAAAACGAACGTATTTAAATAAAAGATATTTAAATAAACGGGTGTCTCTTTCTGTTTCGGATTTTTGCGACCAAGATTGATTTTTATGTGCCGTGTTTTTTTTTGGGGGGGGGGGGGTTCTGTGTGCGTTTTTAAGACAATTCAATATTTATTCTTTAAAACATTAACTTTAGCGACAATTAATATATTTTCAAAATAATACTTTTAAATATTACATTTTTACGAATATTCGCAAGCAAGATTTAAAAAAAAAAAAAAAAAAGACGAGGTGTTTTTTTTTTTTTCAATTAAATTATAAACTTTATTTGAACTTTCAACAAACTTTTACAGACATAAAAATAGACTTTATGGATATTTTATAATAATTTTTTAAAAATATATTTAACGAAAAGTTTTTTTTTTTATCATTTCATTGTTGAATAAAATTTCAAAGTAATAAATGGTGAAAAAAAATATCTCGAAAAGAAAAAACACCTTGTCTTTTTTTTTGTTTTAAATAAAACTTTAATTTTAAAATTTCGATGTTTGAAAAACAGTCCATAATATATATTTCATTATAAAAGTTCTATTTTTGTTTGATAAAAAGAATAAAACAGTTAATAAATAATAAAAAAAACAACAGTCCATTAAGTTCAAATAAAGACTGTTTGAATAAAACTTATAAAAAAAGGTTCATTCTATACGGTTTTGGCCATTTCTTTTTTGTGCATTTTTGATACAATTCAATATTTATTTACAGTGCGATGTATGTCGGTGGTCAGTGAAGGAGAAATCCTTTTAGGCCGAGGCAATTTTTATGCATAATAAAATCACAAGTATAAACAATTGAGATAAAAAAAATATATTATTTTATTCACATCTTTTTATAACTTTTATTTTTATAAAGATGAAATGTAGTATCACAAGATAGAAATCTTTTTATAATTTTTATTTAAAAAAAAACTGTCTGTAAAAGTTTGTTGAAAGTTCAAATAAAGTTTATAATTTAATTGAAAAAAAAAAACACACCTCGTCTTTTTTTTTTTTTAAATCTTGCTCGCGAATATTCGTAAAAATGTAATATTTAAAAATATTATTTTGAAAATATATTGTCACTGAAGTTAATGTTTTAAAGAATAAATATTGAATTGTCTTAAAAACGCACACAGAACCCCCCAAAACACGGCACATAAAAATCAATCTTGGTTGCAAAAATCCAAAACAGAAAGAGACACCCGTTTATTTAAATACGTTCGTTTTGTTACTTATTTTAAAAAAATGTTTTGTAAATATATACTTTTTCTTTTAAATCTTCAAAGGTTTTGTAAATATATTTTTAAAAAAATGCTGGTGAATATTCGAGCATGTTTGCTATTTGACGTGTTTACAAACAACCGACGCCGTGTGCTTGTGCCAATGTCAAGGTCGAATCACCGGTGTTAGTTGAATTGTGCACCTGGCACCGCCAGGCGGTGTCGTCTGCTACAGGGTATCTATTCTTTACTTCGTCCCTGCACTGATATGAAAATGAAGACTATAGCGGAATATAGGATTCCTATCATGTAACTGATGAAAATATGCTACACATTTTGAGAGAAAACATGGGGAAAAATGAACATAGAAGAACAGAAAACTAAAACTTTAAATATAATTTCTGTATTTAAAGTAATAATTATTTAAATATTTCAACATATAATCTTGTGGGGAAAATCCAGCTCCCCAATAAGGGCCACTCTGGATAGGAACAAAAATAAAAATTGTCTCAGTCATGAAGGATTTCTCCTCCGCCGGCGAGAATAGAAAAGCTGAATTGTAGCATCAGAACAGATACTACTACACTGTGATCTTGTCCCGAAGGCCAAGAATGTTTTGTGTTTTATGTTTCTTTAATTGTTTGTTCCCTAAATTCATAATTCAGTTTTATCAGTATTAGATTGTATATTGCTTTAAAATTACGTAATTTTACATAATATTTATATTTTATATTGAATAAAGTTCAGTTTCATTATTAATCGAATTTGGTTCCTTTATTTTCTTTTTTAACATGTTTTAATGCTCTTTTTTAAAATGCTGCCATATAGTATCGACAGTAACAGTTTGACAAATCTTACCTACATTGCCTGCACGCATTTTTCAGTTAACAGGCCTTCTATATCTCAGTGGGCGTGGTTAGGTCCTTTCTGAAACCACCTTTTCCACCCAAAATTTGATAAGACTGGACAGCAACTTAATATAGCCACCTCAACTGAGTCTAATCCTTTTCCAAAGATGTCAGGTAGTATGACCTGGCCTACACTAGAAATGCATTTAACAATCATTGCAGTTTGTTGGAACTTTATGCAACTGAGAAGAACCTGAGCTTTCCCAGCTTGAGTAAGTGTCTGACTTTATTGAGGAGTTTCTTGACTTTGCCAGTTAATACGAGGGTCTTTCCAAGAATAATGCATCCTATTTTTGAACTATAAAAAAAGTTGAAATGCTACGAAGATGAGAGTGATACCATTAAAACGAGTGACCTTTTGTACTTCATAATTTATTTTTCTACATAGTCACCACCATTCTCAATGCACTTTTGCTAGAGATGAGGTCGTGGCTGTGCATGGGCATCTGAAGTGCACTTTGTCACTCACATCTCTGTTACTATTCTGAAATCAACAAACTCATCTCTTAATTGTGCTGACATCAACTGCATTGGCTTTATAAATATCTAACAAGCGTTGGTGAATGCTGATCGGTTCAATTTTTCCTGCATGGATAAACTCAATGACACATTTCTGCTTCTGATGCACATCCATGACAGGGATTGCTTTTTTAAGAGTCTCACACCGTCAATATCTGCAACAGAGAGATGAAACTTTCAGGTCATGAATGCATAAGTTCACTCATCATAACAATGTAATTTGCAATCCCCTCTGATCCATTTGGGTGAAATAAAAAAAATAGGAGGCATTACTTTTAGAATGCTCCTCGTAGTTGTCCCTTGCAATTCTTGTATGAAGCGTAGCAAAAATCTCTCTCGTAAATGTTTGCATTGTCTTGCCTGGATCTTACCGTACCTTTTTTTTTACAACTTCTAGATAAATTTAATGCTTACGATGATCCTGTTCCTGCTAGCCACTGCTTCCATATCTGTATCGCAATTTTTCAACTTAAATCTCATGGCGACCTTCAGGGTATTCAAAAAGCATTCAACTGCAGCTAAGATTTCAGATTTTTTAAATACAGTGCGAAGCATCAGGATGCACGTTATTCTATTAAAATATTCTGGTGCATTCTATTGTCTCAAGCTCTCAATGTTGCAGAGGTGATGAACGACGCCGGAAAGTATTGAATGTATTGCACACACAAAAATTCAAGATCTGAGCAATGGTAGATGTTAAATTCGATTGCTGAGCGATGATGTCAACCCTATACTCCGATTGAAGAGTTGGGATCAAGGAACAATAGGATGTTAAACATTTTAACTTGGATTTGAATTGCTAAAAACACAAAGCAATAAAACAATAGAAATTCCAATTAATAATAAAGAATAAAACAATCAAATTCCAATGTATGGAATTTCAATATAAGGCATAAGAAAACACAGATACAAGTTAGTTGAGTGACTGAACAATGAAGACATTTTCGGCGGCCGCCACAAAAGCCAACACGTTCTATCCACACACTTCACCCGGCTCATCACTTTGTATGCCTTGCCACTAAATGACATTTATAGTAAACTAGCCTGGTGCCCAGCGTTGCCCGGGTGTTTGGAAGTGTGTATTGAGCAAAAAAAAAAAATAATAATAATTTTAGTAGGCAGGCAGGCAGGCTCAAACTCATACCGCGAAAGAGGAAAAGAACATGAAAAAAAAATAGTGACATCTTTGCTGTTGCATCCATCGCCAAACCGGAAGTGACGAATGTTTAAATTAAGGCTAGTCAATCGAAAAGAGGGGATGACTTTTGCAAATATTGGCGAAAAAAGCAACCCCTCCCTGTAGAAAAGTGCCCAGTTGAGGGTGAAGGAATTAATGTTTTTAGCCAATTTTTCGATATTTGTCGTCCGGAGGGTAAGCTTCAAAACAATACCAATCTCATGAAAATCCGTCGCCTCTGTTGAAAGTTTTAAACATACATACAAACATGATGATTGCAACGTCTTGTCAGACGAGTGCCACTCCCTCAGACACTTAACCTGACAACCAGCCATGGTTCTCCCCTGAATGTGCTGCTGCCATCGCGCACAGAAATCACTTTTTCCATAGCTACTAACGTAATAGATGTACTGAGACTAAAGTTGCTTTCAGGACTGCCAGCAACGACTGCAAAAGAGTAATAAAAAATGCAAGAGAGCTATATGCTCAGACTGTTAAATCCAAAGTAGCTGAGCAACGGCTTGGTTCCCACCAGTTTTGGCAAATAGCAAACAGGATCCTGAACAGAAGCGTGCGTTCTATCCCAACCATCATCAATGAACCTGAGGTCATCTCGTCAGCATTAGATAAGGCCAAACTATTTGCCAAGAACTTTGCAGCTAATTCTACCCTATGTTACAAAGGCCATCAACTCCCCGTATTTCCTCCTATAACGGATAACACGCTCTGCGACATACAAATATCTGTGCATGATGTCGCCAAGCTAATCAAGAACCTTGATTCCAGTAAAGCAACAGGCCCTGATGGCATTCCAATCATTGTACTGAAAAAGCTTCAACTAGAACTTGCCCCCATACTTACAAAACTCTTTAAGCGTTGCCTTAAAGAGAAGTGCTTTCCAACACCCTGGAAAACCTTATCAGTATGCCCTGTATTTAAGAATTCAGGTGATAAGTCATCTCCCTCTCAGTACAGACCAATAAGTCTCCTGTGTGTTATGAGTAAGCTGCTGGGATCCATATTAAATAGAGAAGTAGTCAACCACCTCAGCAGAAATAACTGTCTTAGTGACATGCAATATGATTTCCGTTCTGCCAGATCTACAGTGATGTGCTAACTGTTATATCTCATAGGATTAGCGAATCTCTTGACAAAGGCTTCCTCTCTAGACATATCAAAGGCCTTCGATAAGGTATGGCATAAGGGCCTACTTCACAAGATTTCCAGCTACGGTATAACTGGAAATGTTTTCCCGATCATAAAATCATTTCTCTCCGATAGGCTCATAAGAGTAGTAGTTGATGGGCAGAAATAAGAGGCCATCAATATTAATGCTGGAGTCCCTCAGGGGTCCATCATAGGCCCAACTCTCTTCTTAATATACATCAATGATCTCCCTAAACACATACTTAAATCATTCGTTGACATATATGCTGATGACACGACCATCTATGGCAACACATCAAAGGCTGTAAATGACAAAGTTCTCTCAGATTCTCTCTCCTCTGATCTCAAGCACGTGGTGCAGTGGAGGAGGAGGTGGCTGGTTACTTTTAATGCATCTAAAACCAAGCTCCTATCTTTACATCATCAACGCTCTGATCCCTATCTGGCATCAATTGAAATATGGCTCTCGTCTAGGGGAAGCTCCATGTTTTGATAAGCTTCTGGGCTTGACCTTTACTCCTGACCTGAAATGGAACACGTACATCAAGTCAGTTGCCAAGGTCGCTAGAAAAATGGTAGGATCCTTCTACCGCTCCAGAAGATATCTCACTAATGATGCAATTCTCTATCTGTATAAAAGCCAAGTACGTCCAAGGATGGAGTACTGCTGCCACATCTGGGCAGGATCTGCTAAAAACAGCATATCCTGCCTTGACAGAGTACAAAATAGGCTTCGTGGCCTAGTGGGTGATGCCCTTTTCTCTTCCCTGCAACCTCTCTCTCACAGGAGAGACGTTGCGAGCCTGTCTTTGTTTTATTGTTACTACCTTGGCAGGTGCTCGTCTGAACTCCAATCTCTGGTCCCCCTCGCCAATCTTTCACGATAAACACCCACCTAGCTAACACCGCTGTCAAAAATTTTCCCCATTCCTTATCTGTGACAAAACCAAAACGTAGATTCCATGGACAAAACTTCTTTCTTAGAACTGCATGCCTGTGGAACTCTGTTCCGGTTGCCTGTTTCCCACCTGACTACAACCTGGATGTCTTCAAGTCCAATGTAAACAAATTCCTGATGAACCGCCTCCTTAAGTAAGACACTTTATTAAATCTCCAACACTAACGTACTGTACACACAATAATCCTTATCCCCGAGTGGCTTCTGGGCCTTGGTAAGTGGTGACAACTTTGTAAAAAAAAGAAAAAAAGTCCACAAACAAATAAATAAATAAAATATACAAATTACTCATCTCAAAGGATTCAAATAAAAAATAATATATAATTTTGTATAATGTTTATGAAACTTGAGGCAATTTCCAAGCAAATTTATAGCTGGACTAGCAAGCTGCTCGGCATTGCCGAGTCGTAAAAGACGCATAAATATCATATTTTAATTCATGCAAAAACTGAGACATGTGCATGTGAGTATTATGTTTTTTTCTAAACAGTTCAATTCTTGTAAGTAAAAAAAAATACTTGAGTTGAGATCGAAACCAAAACCTAAAGATAGTGTGTCAAAGACGATAACCATTAGATCAGCTTACCATGATCTTTAAAAAGTGTTTTCAAATCTACTTATTCTTAACATAAAGAAGCTGTCATGCGAACAATTCATGCATGCACAGTCAGGAAACAGTTGACAAACAGATAAAAATTTGAAAAAGCCCCCAAGCACCAATTTTTCAATTTTGACCTCTTAGCAGCCCTTTTTTTCTGGATGAAAACCAATTAAAAAGTTTTCCACATGTCTGAATATCCTATATACCAAATTTCAAGTCTGTAGATCAAAAATTCGTTGAGTATAAAGGTTGAGAATTGCCCTCACACACACACACACACATATATTCTCACTTTTATAGGTATAAATATTTCTTACTTTCTTCGTTGATATTCAGGCAATTTCATATCGTTTTGCATCCTGAAAAATATGCAAGAATAGAATTAGCATAATTAGAAAATATTAGAAATCCATAAAATGTTATGAAATATTTTATTAAATGATTAAAATCATTTTAATTTTTCTGATACTTTTGGTGTAAGACACCTTTTTCAAAGAAGACTTTTTATATACATATATATATTATTTTTCTTCTTCATTTTTCTATTGGTATTAATTCAGATGGGGAGGGGGGGTCAACCCCTTGTAGAGAGTGGAAAGGATACGTCACGTTTTTCAAAACATTATTTCATAAGGTTAATTAGAAAATATTGGAAAACCATTTTATTTTCTGATTAACATTACAAAATAATGTTTTAAAAAATGTAAAATTAGTATAATTAATTAAGAACCTTAGTTGAAGCCAATCCATGCATACTGTTCGAGAACTTGCTTCTGAATTAGACGTAATGTATACAACGATTTCCAACCACTTGAGAGAGATTGGAAAGTTAAAAAAACTTGATAAATTGGTGCCTCATGAATTGAACGACAACCAAAAGAAACGCTATTATGAAGTGTCATCTTCCCTTCTTTTATGCAACAAGAACGACCCGTTTCTCTACCGGGTTGTGACTTGCGATGAAAAATGCATTCTTTACAACAAGCAATGACATTCAGCTTAGTGGTTAGATGCTGATGAAGCTCCACAACACTTCCTGAACCCAGAGTTTCACTATAAGAATGTCATGCCGACTGTTATTGGTCTGCAACCAGTCTCATCCATTGCAGTTTTTTTAATGCAGGCGAAACTATTATGGCAGAGAAGTACTGTCAACAAATGGATGAACTACATCAGAAACTTCGACAACAACACTCAGCATTAGTCAACAGAATTCTCCTCCACAACAATGCCCGACCGCATGTTGATAAACCGACCCTGCAGAAGTTGAACAAATTGGGCTACGAAACTGCCTCACCACCACACTCTCCAGAGCTCTAACCTCCCGACTATCACTTTTACATCTTGACAACTTTTTGTATGAGATATGCTACAAAAACCTAAGTGATATTTAAAATGCCTTCGGCGACTTCATCGTCACCAGAACGCAAGATTTTAAAGTTACTGGCATAAACTTGTTTTGCGTTGGCAAAACTGTGTCGATTCTGATGGTGATTATTTTGATCAATATTTTTTATTTAAGCTATGGTCATCTGAATTTAAAAGTTAAAAACCGCAAGAACTTTCTTATCAACCTGACATATATATTTATATATGTCTCCTTGGCTAGAGGTGAAGATGTTTTCTCCATCCTTTCCTTGCATTTTTGCAGAAGTAAATGACAGTGGTTTTAATTTTAATTATTATTTATTCATTTAACTTCTTTTCTTTTTTTTTTCACATAAGAGTCACACTTATCAAGGCCCGGAAGCCACTCAAGGATAAGGGCTAATAAGTGTATAGTAATCAATGGGATAATATTGTAGTAATCGTTAGTAGTGGAACTTTGGTAAATTGGATTACTTAAGGAGATGGTTCATCAAGAACTTGTTTACGTTAGACTTGAAGACGACCATATTGTAGTTAGTTGGAAAGCAGGAAAATGGAAGAGAGTTCCACAGATGTGCAGTTCTTAAAAAGAAGCTTTGTTCATGGAATCTACACTTAGGTTTAGGCACAGATAAAGAATGGGGGAAATTATTGATAATGGTTTCAGCTAGACATGTGTTTTTCATGAAAGTTTGGGGAGGGGGGAACCATAGATTGGAGCTCAGGCGAGCACTTTCCATGAAAATAACAATAAAGCAGAGACAGGCTCACAATGTCTCTACTGTGGGAAAGAAGTTGCAGGGAAGAGAAAAAGGCATCCCCCACTAGGCTACGGAGTCTATTTTGAACTCTGTCAAAGAAGGATAAGGTCTTTCTAACAGCCCCTGTCCGAATATGGCAGCAGTACTCCATTCTTGGATGTACTTGACTCTTATACAGGTAGAGCAGTGAGCAGTGAAATATCTACTGGAGCAGTAGAATGATCCCACCATTTTTCCAGTAGCCTTGGCTTGTATAATGCTCCATCTTAGATCAGAAGTAAAGATCAGATCCAGAAGCTTGTCAAAACATGGAGCCTCTTCATGATGAGAGCCATTCATTTTAATGTTATGAGATGAGTTCGTCATTTCAGAGTAGCAATAGAGATGTAAGTGACAAAGCATACTCTTAACTTTCTTTTACGACTGACGCATCAAAAGAGGCTGAGAAAAGTGCATTGAGAATGGTGATGACAATGTAGAAAAATAAATTCTGGACCTTAAAGTCGCTCATTTCAATGGTACCACTCACGTCTTTGTAGTTCTTCAGCATTTTAGTTTTTGAGTTAAAAAATAGGAGCTTACTTTTGGAATGGCCCTTGAAGATTACAGTTACACAATTACAATCTATTGACATATTTTCTCTGAAAAATGGCTCCGATGAAAGCAGGATTTTGTAAAATAGTTTTAATTAAATATTTAAAACTAGCAACCCCCATGGAAATTCTACGGTATAAGAAATGTATTGAATTGACAAATGCGTTTTGATAAAGTTGATATTTTTCTGGATTGCACAAAAAAATTAGTTTTTGTTTTTACAGAAAAACAATAACATGCAGCAAATATGAGTTTATTAACATTTCTATGAAAATAATGTCCATTGTTTTTTAAATATACAACTGACCCGAATGAGATAAATTAATAAGTACTGAAAAATGTTCAGAAAGTAAAATTAGAATTCTACCTTCAAACTTCTTGGTCTAACATTTGCGGGCAATATGAACTGGAACAAATGCATAGAGGACATTGCAAAGGCTGCTGCAAAAAAGGTGGGTTCCCTCTATCAAGCTAGAAGACTACTCACGCCTGAGAGTATCCTGAATCATTCGCGTCTGCATGGAATATTGTTGCCACATCTGGCCTGGTGCATCTACCACTAGTCTCTCCCTCTTAGATAAAGTCCAAAAAAAGAGTTGCCAATCTAATCGGTCCCACTTTATCAACTAAGTTCCAGCCCCTGTCTCATCACCGCAATATTGCATCACTGTGCCTGTTTTACAAATATTTTAATGGAATGTGTTCTGATGAACTTGTTTCACTTGTACTCCCTCGACGTACACATCCCCGACAAACCCGCTTAGCAATAAAATCACTCTCTTTCACTGTTGTTGTCCCTAAATGCCAGAAAGCTTTCTATTCTAATAGTTTCTTCCCTCGAACAGCTAGACTTTGGAATTGCCTTCCTGCTGCCTGCTTCCCTGGTTGTACTGATATGCAGAAGTTTAAATTAAACAAATATCTTGTTAATCTTTCCTAGACATGGCCCCAAATAGTAGCCCCTTACATTCATGTGGCGATATGCTTTGTAAGGGGTGAACATGAGTAAAAAAAAAAAAAAAAAAATATTGTGTTACATAGTTCAATACAAATAATAAAATCAAATTGTAAGCGAACATTTTTAATTTAATCCTTCAATCCAGCAGATGTTGGCAGACGCCAATATGCTTCTTTTGAATGTTTACTTTCAATGGCGAAGAAGTGTCGCACGTCGAAATTACAAATTCCTTTCTCACACCATTATAATAACGATCATATATTATGATAATGAATGATATTCGAAAACGAGGCTACATCAAAGGGAGGTGACTCTCATCTTCTTGTCCAAGGTTGCCAGATTGACTTTTTTAAAACCAAGTTTTGTGAATTTGGACTTCTTTTTGAAGCAGTTTGGCCTTCCAAAATTGTATTTGGCTTTTTTTTCAAAACGTAGCTAAGAAAGGGACTTACAGAATGTGATATAGACATGTTTTTTTAGATTTTTCATTCTTCAAATCAAAAATGTGAAATGACTCACCTGACATTGACCAAATCAGCAGGTGCACTCACCATTCCTGCAATTCCTCCAGACACACCTGCGAGCACCACTTTCTCATAGAACGGAATTGTGTGATCATTTTTTCGTAGATGGGATTTTACAGAATCATAAATCGCAAATCTTGTCAGGGAATATGTTAACTGCAAGCAAATAACCAGAATATGTATGCATCACGTTCAAGTTGAGGAAGAAACAAGCCAATATAACAATAAGAAAAACAAAAATAAGGCAATAATAATAAGGCAAAAAATAAGACAATAAGAAGACAAAACAATAAAACAAAACAAAAAGAAGGCAAAACAAAAATAAGGTAAAACAAAAAGAAGGCAAAACAAGAATAAGGCAATAAGAAGGCAAAACAAGAATAAGACAATAATAGTGCAAAATAAAAATAAGGCAAAAAATAAGGCAAAACAAGAATAAGGTAATAAGAAGGCAAAACAAAATGAGACAATAATAAAGCCAAACAAATATAAGGCAATAAAAAGACAAAACAAAAATAAAGCTATAAGAAGGCAAAACAAAAATAAGGCCAAACAAAAAAGGCGATAACAAGGCGAAAACAAAAGTAAGACAGTAATGAGACAAAAATAAGAATAAAGGAAACAATACAAGATTCTAAAAAGCACTGCCTCCTCTAAAATAAAGCAATAATAAAGAAAATAGAAAGTATTAATAAGGCAAAAACAAAAATAATTTTATAATAAGGCAAAAACAAAAAAAGGCTAATATGAAGGGCATTCCAAAAGTAATGCCTCCTATTTTTATATTCTGTCTGATGTTATGTTATGATGACTGAACTTATGCATTCATGACCTAAACTTTTCATCTCTTTGTTACAGATATTGACAATGTGAGAAATAACTCTTCAAATTTTTGAGCTAAAAAAAATAGGAGGCTTTACTTTTGGAACAACGCTTATGATAAGGCCAAAACAAACATAAAGCAATGGTGAGAGCAATACAACACCTTATCACTTTGCTATTTTAAAAACTAATTTTGAATTTTTTCCCCTATAAAATATAACACAGTATAAGTCATATTTGTCTCCTTTCCTTCAGAGTTAGTCTGCTTTCTTTGCAGACTAAAAACTGAAGAGTTACGATTCCTGCCTTTTTTGCGACGTACTTGCTTTATTATGTTACATGTTGTTTGTAACGTCATTTCTTAAACCATGTCACAAGCATGTTACAACTCTTTAGCCTAACGGTTACGGGGAATAAGAGTTGGAACATTGAGGGCATTGCCAAGGCTGCTGCAAAGAAGGTGGGCTCTCTCTACCATATGGTGCAATCATGTTGACACACCGGTTCTCGCCAGATCATCAAAGTTAAGCAACATTGAGTTTGGCCAGTACCAGATGGGTGGCTATTTGGGAAGGCAAGGCGCTGTATGTACCACGAGATAAAATACCAGGTTCGGAAAATGGCGCAGTCTATCCTTCTTTTGAGGGTAGATGGGCCTCTCTTAAGCCATGGTAGGCAACCCATCTAGTGACGGCATCACAATAAAAAAATACCCTTGATAGCCCTGCGAAGCATCAAGTATTCAGCTACACAAAAGATTTGAATTACACTGTAAAACTTGTGTAGGGAGTTCAATCTCAGCTGCGGCCACATGTTATGCTAGAAAAGTTACTCCTGAGCGTATCGTCAATGTTGCGTAACTTTGATGATCTGGCGAGAACCGGTGTGTCGACATGATTGCGCCGTATGGTAGAGAGAGCCCACCTTCTTTGCAGCAGCCTTGGCAATGCCCTCAATGTTCCAACTCCATTCACCCATGTATAGAGTATTGTTGCCACATTTGGGCTGGTGCATTTGTTACTAGTCTCTCACTATTAGACAAGGTTCAAAAGAGAGGCACCAACCTAATAGGTCCTGTACTGTCAGTTGTCCCATCGACAAAATGTTGCATCCCTATGCCTTTTTTACAAGCATTTTAATGGTAAGTGCTCTGATGAACTACAAGCCCTTGTACCCCTTCGACGTAAATACCCCAACAAACCTGATAAGCAGCAAAATCCCACCCCTACACAGTAAAGATCCCCAGATGTAAGAAAGTCTTCTACTCTAATAGTTTTTTTTTCCTAGGACTGCTAAACTTTGGAATTCCCTTCTGGGTTTCTGCTTCCTTGATTGTACTGACATGCAGAAGTTCAAGTTTAATGTAAACAGACATCTTGCTGCTCAACCCCCTACATAGTACCTCTGCAAATCATGTCCAAGATAATATCCCCATACATCAAAATGGCACTGTGCCTTGTTTGGTGTGAAAATGTAATAAAAAACATAAATAAAAAACATGATATAGTTAATAGTTTCTGTTAACAAAATATGATATGGTTTTTTCATATTTTCTATAATATTCATGAAATTATTTCATGGCATATCAACTCTTTGGGGATTATTTAATGCAGATACACACTACCTATTTTAAACAATTCACTGTATTCAATAATTGAAGAAAAGTTGCTATTTACGCTATAGCTTAGAGGAGGGGGGAGAATTTCATGTTGATAACTTCCCCAATAGTATTAGTGTCTAAATGACAAATAGTTAATAGAAAAATAATAAATCTATGATAGAACTCCGTCATGAAAAATAAATTTTTGTCATTGATTCCATTCCACGAATTCAAAGTTTACTTCTGAAGTGTCAGTTTTTTTTTGTGTAATGTTAATACATGTTCTTAGCATGAAAAAAAAATGTGTGATACAACTTACTATCTTTGCAAAATTATTTTATCCAACAAGATGATGCCATCGTATGAAAATGGAAATGATGTCATCTTATGTATTTGTCAGTGCTTATCCTGCCTTGACAGAGTTCAAAGTAGTCTTTGTAGCCTAGTGGGGGATGCCCTTTTCTTTTCCTTGCAATCTCTTTCTCACAGAAGAAACGTTGCGAGCTTGTCTCTGCTTTATCGTTATTTTCATGACAAGTGCTTATCTAAGCTGAACTGAAGTGTGTGCTCTATCCCAACTATCATCAATGGACCTGAGGTAATCTTGTCAGCATCAGACAAATCCAAACTCTTTGCCAAGAACTTTGCAGCTAATTCTACCCTTTGTAACCAAGGCCGCCAAGCCCCAATATTTCCTTCTGTATCAGAAAACACACTATGTGATATACAAATATCTGTATGTGATGTTGCCAAGCTAATCAAAAACCTTGATTCCAGTAAAGCAATTGGCCCTAACGGTATTCCAATTATAGTACTCAAAAAACTTCAACCAGAACTAGTGCCCATACTTACAAAACTGTTTAAACGTTGTCTTAAAGAGAATTGCTTCCCATCACCCTGGAAAATCTCATCAGTGTACTCTTTATTTAAGAATTCATGTGATAACTCATCCCCCTCTCAGTACAGGCCAGTAAGTCTCCTGTGTGTTATGAGTAAGTTGCTGGAATTTGTGTCAAATAGAGAAGTAATCAACCATCTCAGCAAAAATAACCTTCTTAGTGACACACAGTATGGTTTCCGTTCTGCTAGATCTACAGCAGATATGCTTACAGTTATATCTCATAGGATTAGCGAATCTCTCGACGGAGGCAACCTTTCTTGGGCAATTATTCTTGACATATCAAAGGCCTTTGATAGGGTATGGCATAAAGGTTTACTTCACAAGATCTCCAGCTATGGTATATCTAGAAATGTCTTCTCAATTATTAAATCATTTCTCTCTTATATAGTAGTAGTTGATGGGCAAAAATCAGAAGCTCACAGTATTAATGCTGGAGTCACTCAGGGGTCCATCCTGGGCCCAACTCTCTTCCTGATCTACATTAATGATCTTCCAAATCACATCCTTACATCATTCATAGACATTTATGCTGATGACACTACCATCTATGGTAACACATGTAAGACCATAAATGACCAAGTTCTCTCCGATTCTCTCTCCTCTGATCTTGAGCATGTGGTACAATGAGGAAAGGAGTGGCTGGTTACTTTTAATGCATCTAAAACCAAGCTTTTATCTTTACATCATCAACGCCCTGGTCCCCATCTGGCATCAATTGAAATGGATGGCTCTCGTCTTGGGGAGGCCTCATGTTTTGACAAGCTTTTGGACTTGACCATTACTCCTGATCTTAAATGGATCACATACATCATATCTGTTGCCAAAGCCGCTGGAAAAATGGTGGGATCCTTCTATCGCTCCAGAAGATATCTCACTGCTGATGCAATTCTCTATCTATATAAGAGCCAGGTACATCCAAGGATGGAATACTGTTGCCACATCTGGGCAGGAGCTGCTAGAATGAACTTGTCCTGCCTTGATAGAGTTCAAAATAGACTTTGTAGCCTCGTAGGAGATGTCCTTTTCTCTTCCCTGCAACCTTTATCTCACAGAAGAGATGTTGCAAGTTTGTCTTTGCTTTATCGTTATTTTCATGGCAAGTGTTCGACTGAGCTTCAATCTATGGTCCTCCCTTGCCAAACTTTCACAAGAAACACTCGTCTAGCTGAAAACACTATCAATAATTCCCCCCACTCTTTATCTGTGCCTAAACCTAAACGTAGATTCCATGAACAAAGCTTCTTTCTTAGAAGTGCACACCTGTGGAACTGTCTTCCATTTTCCTACTTTCCAGCTGACTACAACCCGATTGTTTTCAAGATTCATTAACTTAAGTAGAACGGCTCATCAAGAACTTGTTTACATTGGTAAACAAGTTCTTGATGAGCCGTTCTAATTAAGTTAATGAATTTACCGAATTTCCATTAGTAACGATTACTATATTGTCCAATTGACTACTGTACACTCTTAATCCTTATCCTCGAGTGGTCTCTGGGCCTTGATAAATGGTGATGCCTATGTAGAAAAAAAAAGCTCGAATCTATGGTCCTCCCTTGCCTGACTTTCACAAAAAACACTTGTCTAGCTGAAACCACTATCAATAATTTCCCCCACTATGCCTACACCTAAATGTAGATTCCATAAACAAAGCTTCTTTCTTAGAACTGCACGCCTGTAGAACTCTGTTCCTTTTTCCTGCTTTCGCACTAACTACAATATGGTCATCTTCAAGTCCAAAATAAACAAATTCTTGATGAGCCATCCTCTTAAATAATCCAATTTACGAAATTTCTACTGCTAACGATTACTATATTTTCCCATTGACTACTGTACACACATTAACCCTTATCCTCCAGTGGCCTCTGGGCCTTGATTTGATAAGTGGTGACTCCTTTTTAAAAAGAAAAAAAAGTCGGCAGATTGAGTTTTTAATTTGTCCTTGTTACCAAAAATAATATTACCTACTAAATCGTCATGTAGAACATAGTAATATATCCAAATATTACAAAATTTTATTGAGTAGAAAAACTGTTGTGTTTTTAGTAAAAAAAAAATAAAGTTTATCACTATAGGCTAAAATGTTGGTCACCTCTTAGTTATATCCCTTGAGTTTGAAACCTTACCATCTTTTTTATTTATTTATTTTTTTTACCTTTTCACCCCAAACAAGGCTCGCTGGGTGCCACTTTGATGTAGGGGGGTACTATCTGAGACATAATTGCAGGGATACTATGTATGTCAGTACAGTTGGGGAAGCAGGAACCCAGGAAGGAATTCCAAAGTCTAGCAGTTCTGGGGAAGAAACTATTAGAGTAGAAGGCTGACATCGAGTTTCTCAAGGGCATTTACGCCGAGGGAGTACAAGAGCTTGTAGTTCATCGGAGCATTCACCATTAAAATATTTGTAAAACAGGTAGAGGGATGCAACATTTCATCGATGGGAGAGAGGTAGGAGCCTAGCTGACAGTTCAGGACCTATTAGGTTGGCAACTCTCTTTTGAACCCTGTCCAGGAGTGAGAGACAAATGGGACAACAATACTCCATACATGGGTGAATGGTGGCCTCATAACAATCGAGATTTTAAAAAATATATTTTATTAACATACCTTTTATAACTTTTATTTTTATAAAGATGAAGTGTAAAAATCTTTTTATAATTTTCATTTGCTATTTGTTTACTTCTCCATAAAGACAAATTAAGTACAAGTTAGTTTAGCGTTCGAAATTTTCAGTTTCTAATGTTTTGCAATTAATATATTTTATTCTTTTTATTTTATTTTTAATTTTTGTGTAAGTAACAATACGAACGTAAATTTAAAACAATTATTAAAATAAATGGGTGTCTTTCCGAGTGCATTTTTTAATATATTTACAAAACTTTAATAAAACTAATAATAAAAATAAAAAAAAAAAATAAAAAAATGAACTATATAAATTACAAAACATTAGAAACTGAAAATTTCGGACGCTAAACTTACTTGTACTTAATTTGTCTTTATGGAGAAGTAAGCAAATAGCAAGTATTTTTTTTTTTTAAATAAAAATGAAAATTATAAAAAGATTTGTACACTTCAGCTTTATAAAAATAAAAGTTATAAAAGATATGCGAATAAAATATATTTTTTGAAATCTCGATTGTTTATACTTGTGATTTTATTATGCATAAAAAATTGTCTCGGTCTAGAAGGATTTCTCCTTTCACTAACCACCTACATACATGCCACTTTAAATAAATATTGAATTGTATTAAAAACTCACAAAGAAAGAAAGAAAGAAAGAAACACACACACACACACACACACACACACACACACACACACACACACACACACACACACACACACACACACACACACACTGTACATAAAAATTAATCTTGGTCGCAAAAATCCGAACAAGTCAGTTATTTTATATTTGTTTCTGCTATTAAAAAGTTTGGTTATAATAATTTCATTTAAATTCTTTTTAAATATTGTGTATTTTTTAATTGACATCATCCAAAATTCTCAGTTATAACGTCGGTTTATTTATTTATTTGGTATTATTTTACGACCTGCCCCAGCGTAGTATAAACACCCTCAACCACCCCATGTTAAGAACGGCTTTTGAAGTTGGGGGTGTTATTCCGAAAGCCTTTCTTTTTATTAACAGTTTTGCATCAATAGAAAAGTTGTTGTTTTTTTTTTTAATCCTTAAACGTTTTGTAAATATTTAATATTAAAGAAAATGTTTTGTAAATATATATTTTTTCTTTTAAATCTTTAAAAGTTTTGTAAATATATTTTAAAAAATCTTGCTCGCGAACATTCGAACATGTTTGCTATTTGACGTGTTTACAAACAACCAACGGCAATGTCAAGGTCGAACAACCGGTGTCAATGGAAATGTGCGCCTATCTTTGTCGCCTGCTACCGGGGTATCTAATCTTTACTTGGTCCAAAAGAATTTAATTATGTTAAGTATTCATCCAGTAATACCATAGGATCTGATTTTCATGAGAAGACCATCGTGCTATACCATGTCAAAAGCCTTAGATATATCTAGGGCTACTGCCCTCAACTCCCCTGCCTTATCTAGTGCAGGATGAGATGAGGTCCACATGCCTTTGAAGTGTCTAGATCTTTTATATCATGCACTTGAGGAGGGGTGATTTTCAGATCATCTAATGTGGTTTCTATCCACAAAGGAAAATCAAGGAGGGAGTGGTTTGCTGAGTCCAACATAGTTTGAGGCAAACCAATTGACAAGCACGTTAGACTTCTCGGTAGACGTGCAAGCAACCTCATGATCGTTGGATAGTGGAGGAATTATTGATTGCCCATTAATTACTACACTGTTGTAGATTTTCCAGAAATCTCGAGTTCCTAATTTTTGTGCTTCAATGCAGTGGTTTCGGTATATTCTCTCTTAGCTGTCGCTATTTCTTTCTTACAATTACTTCTAGCTTCTATAAACTTTTGTCTGTTTGTACTGGACTTGTGTCGGATAAACTTGCAGTATGCATGCTGCCTTTGGACAATGGCAACTTCACAAGTAGAAGTAAACCATTGGGCAGAGTGGGGTTTGCTATAGAATTTCCGTGTGGGAACATGTGCTTCAACTGTTGCTTTGAACCACTTAGTGGTCTCATTTGCACACTGTTCTGCAGGAACAGAAAAGATTTTTCCCCATGAGGCATCTCTGATGAGATCCCTGATGATTTCCCAGTCAGCTTTCTTATAGTACTTTGTCGCTTTAAGTAATGGCTCTTCAGCTTTGGGTTGAGAATTTAGGGTGATTTCTATCATTATCACAGCATGATCAGCGTTCCTGAGTGGGCTATGGGCATTCGTTACACAATCATCGGGAACTGTGGTCAGAAATAGATCTAGAAGTAAGGTTTGTTGATCTTGCTGATCTGTGAAACGGGTCAGAAACATTACTATCTGTGATAGCTTCTCTGTATCTCATTCCCTATGTGTTATGCTACCAGCTGCGTCTGTGTAAGAAGAGAAACCAAGCCAATTACTGGGGTCGTCATTAAAGTCATCAAATACATGTACTTGTGCACTAGTATCAAGAGAAAGTACTGTATCTATGCTGTCATAGACTTGGTTGATTAGGCTGCAGTCCTGAGTCGAGAAAGACCTGTACAGAAAATATAAGTAGCTAACGCTATGTTGCAGGCTAAGTCTAAATGATACATGGTACATGACTCTAGATTTGATCTGTGTTAAAAAATCTACAAAATATGCAATTTCCCCACCATTTTTCATAAAAATTACTTTCAACATTCTACTTGATGAATTTTCCTCATATTTGGATATATTTTTGTCATGACAATTAAGTAATATTATTTTTGCTTACAAGGACATATTTAAAAAATCGACTATCTTTACAAACACCGACTTGTCAATATAGAGTTACTTCCCTTTCGTTCAGTCAACTTTTACTTTTTAAAAAAAAGTAGTTATTCAAAGTTTCGTCCCTTTTGAAGAATACAAGGTTACTTATGCAATCTCTCTCTCTCTCTCTCTCTCTCTCTCTCTCTCTCTCCTTCACTTCTCCCTGTCTACCTCACTTTACAGTTTACGTCATCAGTTATATTATACATATTTTTCATATTGATTTTGATTTGATAGTTTTGCAAATAATTTACGAAATTTCTATTGTTTTAATTGTCCATTGTCTATTGACATACATCATACCCCAAATCTTATCATACTACACTGGGATGTGCATTTCAGCTTAGCAAGTATAATGAAAAATGTTTACCTGTCGAAGAAGAGCAGCTGAGACTCCATTGTAGAGTGCAAGAAATCCATCAGTTCTAACTACATTCACAAACAACGTAGTCATTTTCAGGTTTGTACCGTGATGCGTTTGGAGATGAACCTGCAGACAGAAAAGAAAAAATGTAGAAAACAACAAAAAGTAGAAAAAAACAAAAAAGTAGAAAAAACAAAAAATCAGAAAAAAAAACAGAGCACAGTAATTCTTTGAAAAACTTGCTGAAGAATACAAGATTAAGATGTTTCAACAAGGAATATAAGAGATTTTTCATTATATTTCTTGTTTGAACATTTAATGAACTAATAAATTTACCTTTATATCCATATACTAGAAGATGTATCAGGTGTAACGTTAAATTCCTTTATAAAAAAACAACAAAAAAAAAGAAACTGAGACATGTGCATGCGGGTATGATGTTTTTCTAAACATTTCACTTCCTGTAAATAAAAAATAATACTCAAGCTGAGTTCAAAACCAAAACCAGCAAGTCAAGTATGATAATCATTAGGTCAGCTTGACACGATCTTTAAAAAGTGTTTTCAAACCTACTTATTTTTAATATAACTAATTCACGCAGGCGCATTTGTGAAGCAGTTGGCAAACAGATAAAAATCCGAGCCTTCCTTCCACATACCAATTTTGCAATTTTGACTCCTTAGCAGCCCTTTTTCTGGATGAAAACTGATTAAAAAGTTTTTCACATGTCTGAATACCTTATATGCCGAATTTCAAGCCTGTAGATCAAAAATTTGTAGACTATATAGGTTGAGAAGTGTCTTCACACACACATACACATGATGAGAATAATGGAAATAGTATTCCGACAAAATAGAGAAATCAAAAAGAAAAAAAACAAGTTATGTGTTCATCAATGTTTCGTCATTATTTCAAGATTTCCTCTGAATGAATGAATTTAAGAAAACAAAACATCAGTACAAATATTTGAAAATATATTTTTGATTTCAAATATTTGTACTGGTGTTTTGTTTTCTTAATTTCATTCGTCTAGAGGAAGTCTCAAAATAAAGATGAAACGTTGATGAATACATAACTTGGTTTGTCCCTTTTTTATTTCTCTCTCTCTCTCTCTCTCTCTCTCTCTCTCTCTCTCTCTCTCTCTCTCTATAATATTAACTGAAAGATGAGGAATGGTGGGATCTTTCTATCGATCCGGTAAATATCTCACTGCTGATGCTATTCTCTATCTATATAAGAGCCAGGTACGTCCAAAGATAGAATATTGTTGCCACATCTGGGCAGGAGCTGCTAGAAAGGACTTGTCCTGCCTTGATAGAGTTCAAAATAGACTTTGTAGCCTCATAGCCTTTTCTCTTCCTTGCAACCTCTATCTCACAGAAGAGATGTTGCGAGTTTGTCTTTGATGTATCGTTATTTTCATGGAAGGTGTTCAACTGAGCTTCAATCTATGGTCCCTCCTCGCCAAACTTTCACAAGAAACACTCGTCTAGCTGTAAACACTATCAATAATTCCCCCCACTCTTTATCTGTGCCTAAACCTAAACGTACATTCCATGAACAAAGCTTCTTTCTTAGAACTGCACGCCTGTGGAATTGTCTTCCGTTTTCCTGCTTTCCGGCTGACTACAATATGGTTGTGTTCAAGTCTAACGTAAATAAGTTCTTGATGAGCCGTTCTATATAAGTTATCAACTTTAACAAATTTTCATTACTAATGATTACTATATTGTCCAATGTCTACTGTACACTCTTTAACCCTTATCCTTGAGTGGCCTCTTGGCCTTGATAAGTGGTGATGCCTATGTAAAAAAAAAACAAAAAAACAAACTTTATTATAACATCAGATCAATAAAATAAGGAAATAAGGGAGAAAGAACCTCTTTAGTCCATGGTATTTCAAAGTTAAATGCTTCTCATCAGAAGAGGATAAAAATCAGCATTATGCAAAATATAATACATAGATGAAAACCAGGTTGGAAATGAAGGGAATATGTAAATTAAGATATATTTGAGAAGAAAAAAATAAACAATAATCAAAAACCTTACAGTATAAGTAGATACAAAGAATTAAGCGTACATAGGTGAAGAGGTCAAGAAAAATATTTTTAAAACCGTTTTTTAGAATCGGAAATAAGGCTATAATTTTCCCAATTTTGATACCCCCCACCTTCCAATTCTGATTTTTCTGATTCTCGATTAATCATTCCAACACTAGTATGAATACTCTGAAGAAACAAAACAATTATTTTAGAATTTGAAGCGAGAGCTCAGTTTAGCATATAAGTTTAATGTAACACGATTTTTCACTTTCTGGCCGGATAGCATTTGAATGACATCTGATAACTCTAGTTGTTAGATGTCAAGTATTTGGGAAGGGGGCACTAGAACTTAAAGTTAATGATAAATTAAAGGAAGGATTCAGGGGGGTACTGTTGCCACCTGGGATAAGGGCGTGTGATAAGGTATTTTTTTAAGTACCCCTCTTTCCCAAAAAAAACAACACACACAATTTATCTCACTTAACTAAAAGAAATACACTTGAAATGCTGTTTGAATAGACTATCGGTGTGAAATACGTGATTAAATTCACACTAAATTTATATGCAAAACTAATCCCCACTCTAAATTATGAAATAATTTTTTTTTCAACACATAATCGTCTAAAATAAGAAGAATCATATTTAGTGGGGAGTGAGATTTAGCTGAGGGTACTTATCTACAAATTTATCAAAAGTTATTTAAATATAACATTTTCAAGTATTCTTTAAAGTCCTCTGGTATGCTTTAAAAAATAATCCGTAACAGTAAAATATATTATTAATAAACATATTTATCTAAAATATAAATTTAATTTACCCTTAAAATATATATAAAACGCATATGATTTTAATTTTTATAGGAAACGTCTTTACTTCACTGATAAGAAAACAATCCGAAATTAATAATAAAAAAGAATATCTGGAAGGTAAACTCTTCAATATACCCCAGAGTTGAAATCTTCAATATAAGCATTTTTCTTTGTATTAAAGAAATTTTTCCATTTGGCCTTTTTTAAGCATTTTTGTTTCTAAAAATGTGGCCTTAGTTTTCAATTTGGCTCCTTTTTTTTTTTTTTTTTTTTTTTCGGCCTTTTTCCCTTGAAAAATTTGGCTCCAAATATTTATAGGCTGGCAATCCTGAATCAAAACAGAGTTATCTCCCGTTTTTATTTATGTTCGTCCTTCGTCGTCAATCATCTTTTTCTAGGTGATCACTCAGTGTAGAAAATTAAGCTTCTTGTTGTTGATGTTTAATGTTATTTTTTAAAAACTTAAACATTGTTTGGTTCGTGTCCAGAATTCAAGCTAAAAAAAAAAAAAAAGATACAGAAAAATCGTTACGATGTGTGTACCCGTCACGGACCGAAAATTTCATATTCCAAAAATCACATAAATTGATCGAATAGTTTCTTTTTTTAATAAGAAAATCAGATTTTGTGATGAAGCGGGAATTATGTGTCTCACCCCGCCACCTTTAATGAATTAAGTGGGACAACTCAATTCGAACTACCGATGTCAAAATCAGCCTTGTAATGGATACGGTTTACTTACTATTGAAACCGCTATAGATAGATAGATAGATAGATAGATGATAGATAGATAGATAGATAGATAGATAGATAGATAGATAGATAGATAGATAGATAGATAGATATTAGTAAGGTAGAATATGGGATAAAAAATCTCATGATTTTAAATTAATAAAAGAAATGTTATTTGTGAAAATTTAAAAGCCTGGTGAAACTTATTCCACTGCGATGTAAATAATAAACAACATTATATCAGGAAATTATTAAAATACATCGTGTAAAAGTTATTAACCTTCAATAAATCCAATGGATGCGTGCAACAGGATGACATGGCACTTGCAATTCCACCGAAATACCAACGCCCGATGCGTCCTTCACCTCGCGTTTTCTCTACAGACATCTTTCTTATAGGGACGCGCAATAGGGACACGAACACTAGGAATGAACATAGGAATGCGTGATGGAAGAAGTTATAAAATGTTTATAAAAAATATGTTTATCGTGAAAATCTTTGCATCGCTTACAAAAAAAGTAAAAAGCAAAGAAAACAAATAAAAAATAAACAAACAAACTATAAAGTGCAAAACATTTTGTTTTGTATAAATTTTTTACGTGGAGATTTGACCGCTAGCAAACTAAGGGGAAGTAATAATTAATGTTAACATTTTTAGCTTCTTCGTTATTGTACCTTTGCCTTCCTACTAGGGAAGAGTTAGACACCAAGGTCGTTTTTTAATGTGGAGAAAAGGAACAAAAATAAAAAAAATTGTCTCAGTTGTGAAGGATTTCTTCTCCACTGACAGAGAATAAAAAAAATGAAATCTTCGTTATTGTACCTATTTACAATGCCTCCCAAAGGGACAGAGTTAGACACCAGGGTCGTTTTTTAACGTGGAGAAGAAATTCGAAAATTGAAATATTGAATTTCGTTGTCATGTAGCAGGAAATGAAAATATCACAAAAATCATGAAAAACGATCAGATAGAAAATTAATTATTAAACGTTTTGGGTTTGTATTACTGTACACATAGATTCGAAAAAGTTGTCAAAAAACAAATATATAACAAATAAATGTTATCAAAGGCAAGATAAGTTACTTTTCCACCACACTGGATATATTTTTCGTGTTTTTATTCAATGTAACATGTTTATTCAGCTCGAAAACCATACAGTGTTTACCGTGGAACATTCAAGATGGCGTCTGATTCTTTCTTTAACACGGTAAGTTTGGGAAAAGATGTTATAAATAAAAAACCAAATAAAATACTGTTAAAAACCCACTTAATATATGTTACCGTGACATAGGTTGACATATATTCGGCGGGTTTTTAATAGTATTTTTTCTAGTTTATTATTTATAACACCTTTTCCCAAACTTACTATGTTAAAGAGGGTGTGAGACGCCATCTTGAATTTTCGAATAACACTGTATGTTTTTCGAGCTGAATAAATATGTTACATTGAATAAAAACACAAAAAATATATCCAGTTTGGCAGAAAAGTAACTTATCTTGCCTTTGATAACATTTATTTGTTATATATTTATTTTATATGTTATATATATAAGTTTTGGTTTCAGTTTCGATTCAAGCTAATGCATCCAAGTTATATGGATATATTTTTTATTTTTGAAATAATCTATAAAAATGGATAGCACATTAACTCTATAATAATACGAGGGGCGGGCAATAAGTAATGCCCCTGACCCACTTCCAGTTGTCTGATCTAGCTGAAATTTTGCATGTGCAATGATATATATCTCTACGGGTTATGTGGCAAATTACAGCTCTGAACTAATTGTGGTTTCCGTTTTACAGGTGTTTGAACTGAATCAGGTGTGAATGGAGCCTGTTGAATGTCAAGCAGTGATCCGGTTTTTGTATTTGAAAGGACGCACACCACAGGAGACTTTTGATGAAATGAAAGAAACATGGTGATAATGCCCCATCATATGACCTTGTCGCCCCCCCCCTCCTTCTGCCATTGATGAGGCATCTGCCTGTGAAGCTGAGGCTGCCATTTAAGATCGGCTCATTACTATTCGCCAAATAGCTCAAGACATCAAGATTAGTACAGAGTCTATGGAAACTATCATTCATGACCATTTGCTTATGCATAAGATGTCTGCCAGATGGATTCCCAGGTTGCTCACACCATTCCAGAAGCAAGAACGCGTCAAGTGCTCGAGGATGAATTTGGAGATATGCCAAGAAGATGAGTCAAAGTTTTTCAAAAGACTGATCACACAGAATGAAACCTGGGTCCATCACTATGATCCAGAGATCAAAGCCCAGTCAATGCAGTGGAAGCACTTGGACTCACCACCTCCAAAGAAGGCAAGGGTACAGCCGTCCGCTGGCAAGGTCATGCTCACAGTTTTCTGAGACCAGGACGGAGTAGCGATGACAGATTTCCTGGCAAATGGTACCACAATTACAGGAGCCTATTATGCTTCACTTTTGAAGAAATTAAGGGAAGGTATCAAAATCAAGAGGCGGGGCAAGATCAGAAAAGGTACCCTCCTCCTGAAAGACAATGCTCCGGTCCACAACTCGCATGTCGCCAGATCAGAAGCACAGGCGTGTGGTTATGAACTCCTTCCCCATCCTCCCTACTCTCCTGACCTTGCACTCTCTGACTTTCACCTCTTCCCAGCCATGAAGTTGTTTTTGAAAGGAAAGCGTTTTCCAGATGATGCAGCCTTGTTTTCTGAAATCACATCGTGGTTGGAGGACCAACTTGGGGTGTTCTACAAAAACGATCTCCAGAGCTGCATCAAACGATGGGAGAAATGCATAACTCTGGGTGGTTCCTATGTAGAGAAAGACTAATAACTGTGCCAAGTTTCGTTGCTCTACTGCTATGGGAAGTGGGTCAGGGGCATTACTTATTGCATCCACCTCGTATTTACGAAATCTGCAAGAATCAAATATCATATTTAAGTGTACTTTACGACCGGGCTACACCGGACGTCCCTGCTAGCTTAGATAAATACTTTTGCAGTTTTAACAAAAGAGCTACAATAATATCAGAGCGTCTCGATTTATACTGAATATCTATAGAATGCCAACATCAATATATTACATATGAATGAGTCCCCTGTGGAATTTCCACAGTTCCCGCTAGTTAAAATATAATTTATATTTATTTAAAAAAAAAAAACGCATGCAAAAATGGCCATTATTTATAACACAAGGCATTACATTGCTTAATATCTGGAAAGCTACTTGTTTACTGAAAATTAAAATACGATATTCGTTTTCAGCATACCCTTTAAATGTCGTAATTTGAAAGGTGATTATTAAGGTGGAAAATAAATAAAAATTTACCCACTACACCCACCCCCAATAAGCATTAAAAATATTCAAAATTCTGGTTTTGTTACGAAAAAAAATCTTTTTTGATTTGGTCCTGAAATTGCATTTGTCTGCCCTTGCTATGCACTCTCCTCATGTCCCAACTGAAAACCAAATAAACTTGTATTGACGCACAAGCACACAAGTGCCATATTTTTTTCCACCTAGTTTTTTAGCATATTCGTTTTTTGGGTGTAGGGAGGATATTAATCGACAATAGTATCGATTTTTTTTATATTTTTTGTAGAAATGGATTCTGAACTCTGGTGTGTATCAGGAAATGTAAAAATAATTTGCAGAAAACAATTTTTTATATATATTTCAAAGAATTTCAGTGCTTGTTAAGATAGAGTCAACAGATCAATTTTTTAAAAATATGTCGTTTAAAGCAAAAACAATATTACGCTCTTAATTGTCATATCGAAAATAGTAATATATCCAAAATTTACAAAAAGGTCATTAAATAGAAAGTTATTTATAGTTAAAAGAAATGTTTACGGAAAATTGGAGAAAATCATATTTTTCTCAGATGTTATAAAGTAGACGATAGAGAGTTCACACACAGGGGACATAACTCGAATTAATATTTTTGATTACTTGTTCATGGCGACCAACATTTAAGCCGTATAGCGATAGACTTTCTTTTTTTTTTTTAACTAAAAACACAATAGTAGTTGTTCTACTCAATGAATTTTCATAATTTTTGGATATATAGTCATATAGTGGGGTTTTGTATATCTATATATATGTGTCTTATATATATATATATATATATATATATGTGTGTGTGTGTGTGTGTGTATATATATGTATATATATGTGTCATATATATATATATGTATATATATGTGTCTTATATATATATATATATGTGTGTGTGTGTGCATATATATATGTATATATATGTGTCTTATATATATGTGTATATATATGCATATATATGTGTCTTATATATATATGTGTATATATATGTATATATATGTGTCATATATATATATGTGTGTATATATATGTGTCTTATATATATATATGTGTATATATATGTATATATATGTGTCTTATATATATATATATGTGTGTATATATATGTATATATATGTATATATATATATGTGTGTATATATATGTATATATATGTATATATATATATATGTGTGTATATATATGTATATATATATATATGTGTGTGTATATATATGTATATATATATATATATGTGTATATATATGTATATATATATATATGTGTGTGTATATATATGTGTCTTATATATATATATGTGTATATATATGTATATATATGTGTCTTATATATATATATATATATATATATATATATATATATATATATATATATATATGTCTGAATTTGTATATCGTCTAGTGGTATAATATATATTTCCCTTTTTTTTTAATTTAACTTCAGTAAGTTTTAAAAGAGATAAGGGTCTCCTTCCTGGAGCTAACATTTGATTCCGTTATGATTTAGATTTATATCCGAGGGCTCTTTTAAGAATAGATACTGTTCCCTTTATGGCTGCTATCTGTATTTCATTACAGCTTGGTCTTCCAGGGATCGCTTCTAAGTATTTATGAAGATTCTTTTTTATTAAGCCAGTTGCTCCTATCACAACCGGTATAATGTTTATTTCTTTATCAATTTGTGAGACTATAGAGAGTAATTTTTGGGTTGTAGTTGCCTCCAGTTTTTCTCTTGGTAGATCCGTTTTTTTTATTTGATCCTCGAATATTTTGTCCTTGCACCTACCCCATTTTTCAAATCTTGAGTATTTGAAGCAGTGAAAGATTTTTTTCTTTTCCACAATCGACCAATTCACTGTTTTATAATTGCGTTTTCTTGTGGTTATTGCTTGGTTTTTCTGGAGTCCAGGATCAGAATTTGTCTGGTCTGGTGGATTCTCCAGCGTAGTGTTGCTACCTGTAATAGTATCACTGAGAAAAGTTGCACTGTTATTTTCCACGTATGGCCCAGTGCATAGCTATGACGAGGGGACCTTTTTATCCTGGGCGTCGTCCTGTCAGTGTTTACTTTTTAAAATTTTCTTGTTCATATATGTTTTTTGGGAACACTTGGTAGGGGTTTACTTCGTGAAAGAAGCATCCTCATATTTGTATATGAATCCATGTCCCGTTGCAGAGACACTCTGAGATACACTAATAAACCCCTTTACAGAGAGACCGAAGATTGACGTGTACATCTACTTGATCATCTAAATATGAATGTGCCTATTGATCGTCTAGTGATTGTTCAAACAGGACATATAACAATTACAACATTAAGGGACAAAATCTGTGGGATTTTACATCAACCAATGGAGAAACATACCTGGTCCATTTCTCCCTACTTGGAGCCATTGCTGTCCATAACCATCTTTCACCCTCTGACTCTAACTGAATTTGCTCTGACTCCCAATTCTTGACTAACTGATATGTGTCTTTCAAGCTCTCTCATTGCATCATTAATTCCATGTGACCAAAGACATAGAATGATCTACCATTCGTCATGTATTTTGCTTATGTCCTAACGTTCTTTTCTATTAAAACATTTTAACATAAATAATTTTATCTTTAAATATTTATTTCCTATGATAACATTTTTTCTGACATTCTATTTTTACAAATATTAATAATGATCATAATAATTGTCGACCAGCAGACCTTTACTCTGTTTCAACATTTTCAAGGCAAACACAGATGCCACATATAGATTCAATGTGGTCACACTACCTGCCAATACCTGGTGCATGTTTTCCTGATATTATCAGTCGATTTTATTCAATATCATAAATTCCTATAATATTTCTGAGGAGAGTAACTCTCCCAAACAAGTCATTCTCCTCTCAATCTCCAATAATTCACCAGTGCAAATATTTTATAGTATTAACATATCGGCAACGACCACTATTATTTCAATTCCAATCTTCATGCTTTTATCGTTTCCACCTATTTTTTAAACTCCAACCCCCATTTTGTTTTTCTCCTACAGATCCCACTCCCATGTAGAGAATGAACTGCTTATTTTGGTTTTGATCAAATTGGAAAACTTAGAAAAGTTTGGGAGGACCTTACTAACCAATTTTTTTTTTTTTCTGGCCTTTCCGTTTTATTCCGATGAAATCCGTATATATAAATATGTTTACAAAAAATAAAATTTTCAATTTTCAACAAATTTGGGGATCTCTTTAAGTGGGATGACCCCCTTGAATAAATGCAGTATTGTAGTGAGTGAGATGATTCTAACTGAGAGTAGGATGGACATCATTATTGACCAAAGATGACCAATGACACACCCCTCCTCAAAATTCTCCACACTTTCGAAGGATATGGCCTAATTTCTATTAAATGTAAATTTTTATATATTTTGCAAATAATTCAAAGTGTATTACCTGTTCTGTTCTCATTTGGAGGAAGGAAAATCCTTCTTGATGGTGGAAGGAGAGACAGAGGTGGAGAAAAACGGATTGGGATAGAAATAAAGAGACAGAGATAGATAAAAACATAGAAAGATAGAAAGAGAAGTTTTAAAAGGAAGACATTTCACTATTTTAACATTTTTATTTTGTTGTTCATGTTCTCGGGCAACGCTGAGTAGCCATGCATGTTTATTATATAAAAAAGTCATTATTCTGTCCATGTGTCTTTCCGGTTAAAACAAAGAAACTACACAAGATACATATACAAACCTTGCATCATTTCAGTGTGACTCAGACAGGTTATGGTAAAGAAATAATATTTATTAACAAACATGAAAGTAGGTCAAACCGTCAGTCCGTTTCTTTCCTGCTTTTTCTTATTTTCTATTCTACTGAACGAGTTATCCACAACAGAAGAGTAGACAGAGAAAGAGAAAGAAAGAGAGAAGTTTTGGTGCTTATGCAGATTGACACTTATGACAATAAACAAAAATGATGAAAAATTTTTATCAAGTACCTACTTGTCACGGAATGAAGATGGCATATTCCAAAAACCACAAAAATTGATAAAGTATTTTTTTTTTTAAATCAAATTTGTCGTTTTTTACCAATAAATGAAGGCCAAAGCCATTTCAATATTCTTCAAATTTTGTTTTGAACTTATATAAATTATTTATATAAATTATATTTAACTTATATAAATTATATTTAACTTATATAAATTATATTTAACTTATATAAATTATATTTTACTTATATAAATTATATTTAACTTATATAAATTATATTTAACTTATATAAATTATATTTAACTTATATAAATTATATCTAACTTATATAAATTATATTTAACTTATATAAATTATATTTAACTTATATAAATTATATTTAACTTATATAAATTATATTTAACTTATATAAATTATATCTAGCTTATATAAATTATATTTAACTTATATAAATTATATTTAACTTATATAAATTATATTTAACTTATATAAATTATATTTAACTTATATAAATTATATTTAACTTATATAAATTATATTTAACTTATATAAATGGCTCTTCTAAAAAAAGTATTTTCATAATATTTAAATTTTATCATCTGTAAAATAAAAAAATACACGATATGCTAAGAAATTATCATTTGATTTGAAATCTTATGTTTCGATTGTTTCTCTGACATTTCCCCCCAAAACAAAACTGAAATGAAAGTAAGTTGTCTGCCCTTTATTCTACTATGTCCACTACTTTTTCCCCCTCATCGACATGGAGTAAAATTTGATTTTCTTGAATAAAAAAATTACTATTTGATCAAATTATATGATTTTTGGAATATTTTATCTTCATCCCATGAGTGGTACGTACATCATACAGACTTTTCAGTATTTTTTTTATTTTTAATTGCTACTGTACAAGATGCCTTCAATAAATTTCTAGACTTTTTTCGTATGGCCACTTTTAATAATAGTATACACATGAAACTTTACTCCCCTTCAAAGTAATCTCCTCCGGCTGCAATGCACTTTTTGTACCATTCCAACAACTCCTGTAAGTCCCTTGTGTGAGCGTGTCAGTGACTCTCATCACAGCCTCTTTCATCTCCTCAATTGTCTCATAACAACAGCCTCTGAGGTTTTCTTGAGCTTAGGGAATAACCAAAAGTCACAGGGAGCAAGGTCTGGACTATAGGGAGAGTGAGGAATTGTCTTGATTCCCATCTTGTTGTCATGACAACGTCTTTCTTTCTGATCTTGATGCCCATCTTGGTCAAATAGTCTGTGGCAAGGATGGAGTTGTGAACTGCTGCATCTTTAGTTTCTTCTGATTAATTGTGTGTACAGTTCCCACACTGACATCAAACTGTGCACTTATATGTCTCTATAGACACACGACGATCCTTATGCATGAAATTCAATATTTGGCCAATCAACTCTGACTTCTTTACTCTTACCACACCTCTCATCATCCCTCACAAACTTCCTGCCTTCCTTAAATTTCTTATGCCACTCAAAAACTGATGTTCGATTCATGCAAGATGGTCCCAAAGCAGTCTGAAGTGTTCAGTACGTTTCTGTGGCATTCTTTTCCAAGTTTAAAATTGCATAACATTCTTCTAAAGTGCCTTCACGCCTAGATTGCATTTTTTAAATTCACCAGCTGTGACAATCAGGCTTTAGTAGGGTGTATTCCAATTCCTGTTGTACTGTTCATTTGAACCTGAAATCATAAAAAATGGTCAGCCATCTCATAAGATGTATAGCAACAACATACTTAATTTTTGAGAGTCTACGACAGTTTTGAATGTTTATACAAAAAAGTCTGGAAACTTATTGAAGGTACCTTGTAAGAGGCAAGTTTTAAAAGAAAGATATTACACTTTTTAACAACGCCAGGTAACCATTCTAGTAAAAAAAAAAAAAAAATAGAGGAAACACAAAAACACAAATTTTATTATTCTTATTCTTTATTCAAAAATATGTTCTTACTGTAAAGTATGTTATACTTCTTTTTTATCCAAAAGTAAATTCATTTATGAATTTAACTTTTTTTTTAATTTAAAAAATCTCATTTTTTTTTGAAATTATATCTTCTGATTATTTTCCTTAATAGTGATATTATTTGTATTTCTGCTCTGTGGATATCAACGGTGTAGACAAATTTGATATCAACATTGCAGATATGTCAATATCAACATTGTGAACATGTTGGCATAAACGTTGTGGTTGTATCGATATCAGTATTGCAGACAAATCTGATATCAATATTGTGGATAAGTTGATATCAACGTTGCAGATATGTTGATATAACATGGAGGATAAATCTAATATCGACCTCATGAATATGTTGATATCAATATTGCGGATATAATGAAATTGTAGTGTGATATCAATGTTGCAGACAAGTATGATATCAATGTTGCAGACAAGTATGATATCAACGTTGCAGACAAATCTGAAAGAAAGTCAAATAATAATCTCTTCTCTTAGAATCTCAGCCAAATAGCTTTCTTTTTTTCTTTCTTTTTTTTTTGCATTATTTCTTTTTTTTTTTTTTGCATTTTTTCTTTTTTTTTTTTTTTGCATTTTTTCTTTTTTTTTGCATTTTTTCTTTCTTTTTTGTTTTTTTGCATTATTTAAATTCTTTTCATCTTAATTTCTATCAGCTCTGCAATGGAAAGAGATGACATATTGATCATGGCGAACAGTTGGCGTCGACTGTCCGTTCTGATAATTAAACATTTTAAGCTCGGCTTCGGCTAATTCGGTACTGACACGAGGATCATTTTCAGAAATGATAATTCCTTCGTTTCGCCGTAACAGAATTTTATTTCCAAACGTGTCCAAGAGGTATGCATCGCACAAATTACCATACTCGTCAGCAGCAAATATAAGAAACCGACCGATTGGAGCTCTCCTCACTGCCACAAACATATGTGAATGGCTGACCGGGAGTCGAGAATCAACATATACTGATTCTTTGTATAACCAAAGATCGCCATCATTTCCATTCACTTGAATGTTGACCCTTTCTACTGGCTTACAACAACCGCCGGGGCGTCCACACATCTCGGCCAGGTTGTTAGAATACCTGTTCTCGTGGATAATATTTGCACTCTCCCTATAGATGTCCACTGTTTTGTCAGGCAACCATTGCCGTACAGCATAGTTTCCCATGTCACACTGGCTCTCCAGTCGTTCGTGAATAACTTCAACTGGGATGAACGAAAAGAGATTGGTGTCGCAGTTTTTGTTCACGCAGAAGTTGTTCTGCAACGGACTTGCCTGACTACAGATATCATTATCGATGCTTAGGGATGCGCAGAATCCATCCACGCATTCGTAGTACGGTGACCCACATGGATTTTGCTGGTTACAACTCGATGGTGCATCTTCGTAGTCAATTACATTCATATAAAGAACTGACTCTGCGACTGATTCCTTGTTAGTCATTCCAGGAATTATGCCAACTGGGGCATCAGCCTCAAAGGCAGTGCCGTTGAGGTTCTGATGGTTAGCCGTCAGCGGATAATCATTGCTAATGTCAATACCAGCTGCACGCTGCATCTCCTGAAATCGATACCAGATGTAATCGACATATCCATGAATCAGCATAAAAGCCGGATCAAAAGATGCCCACGCTTGGACCGAGACTGTTCCACCGATCCAGTCGTGCATGTTATTGTGATAAAGCTCAAACACATATTGCTGTTCGTTTGCCGTAAGCTGCGAGATCTGAGCTAATGTTCTTTGACTGAACACCATTTCAATGTTTGCTCTTGTCATAAGGTGTGTGAAAACTGCATAGTTTCGGTGCAACGGTCCATAAGAAACGGTCCAATCAGCAAACGGACCCGTTATCACAAGTCCATGACCATTGCCTTGAAATTCTGGGGACCAGATAACAGATGTCCGGGGATCCTCCAGTGCGCTGTCTCTTGTTGGGTCCCAGTAAGGAACAACAACACTTGGAATTTGCTCTCGTAAAGCTTCTTCCCATCTGTATAAAGACAAAAAAAATCACCGATCGTTTTTAAGAAAGAAAGAGCTCAAATTTTAACGTAAAAATATTCCACTTTACAAATAAAATGAATATGATTGCAATTTAATAAATATTCATAACTCATTTTATCAAAAAGAGTATTTTTTTTACATAGGAGTCACCACTTATCAAGGCCCGGAGGCCACTCGAGGATAAGGATTATTGAGTGTACAGTAATCAATGGGATAATATTGTAGTAATTGTTAGTAATGAAAATTTGATAAATTGGATTACTTAATGGGGCAGTTCATCAAGAATTTGTTTATGTTGGACTTGAAGACAACCAAATTGCAGTCAGCTGGGAAGCAGGCAAATGGAAGAGAGTTCCACAGGCGTGAAGTTCTAAGAAAGAAGCTTTGTTCATGGAATCTACGTTTTGATTTAGGCCCAGATAAAGAGTGGGGAAAATTATTGACAGTGGTTTTAGCTAGATGGGTGTTTTTCGTGAAAGATTGGCGAGGGGGGGGGCAGAGATTTGAGCTCGAACGAGCACTTGCCATGGAAATAATGAAAAACAAAGATAGGCTCGCAATGTCTCTTCCGTGCGAAAGATTTTACAGGGAAGAGAAAAGGTCATCCTTCACTATGCTACGAAGTCTATTTTGTACTCTGTCAAGGCAGGATAAACTGCTTCTAGCAACTCCTGCCCAGATGTAGCAGCAATACTCCATCCTTGGACGTACTTAGCTTTTATATAGATAGAGAATTGCATCAGCAGTGAGATATCTACTGGAGTGGTAGAAGGATATTTAGTGATATTAAGATAAGATTGTTATTAATTTTTTTTATAAGGAAGGATATTTAATGATATTAAGATAAGATTGTTATTAATTTTATTTTACAATATAGTATTTCTGTATTTTTTTTACTAGGGGTGTCACTGCTTATCAAAGCATAAAGGCTATTCAAGGATAAAGTGTTAAGAAGTGTCAGGTGGTTGATGAAACAACACTGTAGTGATTAATAATGGTGAAACTTAACTTGAAAACGGTCGTGAAAACGGTCAGCTGCTCTAAGAAAGAAACTTTGCTCATGGAATTTACGTTTAGTTTTAGACGCAAATAGATAATAAAGGAAATTGTTGGCAGTTGTTGTAGCTAGACAAGTATCTTTTGTGAATGTTCTGCAAGGGAGAGGGCAACAATAGATAGAAGCTCAGTCGAGCACCTGCCATGAAAATAGTGATAACCAGTTTTGAATCTTGTCAAAGAAGAAGAGGGTTGCGCACATGATAATTCAGAATGCAAATTTCGTACCCCCCACCCCACCTTGATTCATCTGATTGCATGTATTTCTCCATTTTATTTCCTTTTTCTGTGCTTCTATTTAGTTATTTTTTTTTCATTGTTCTAATTTTAAAATGTGTCTTTCTCTTTTTGAATGTCTTCTTGCCTCTTTTTTTTTTTTTTGTTCTCCATATGAAAACAATGGTATCTACGTGTTCCTCGTATTTTTAAGATGATTATATAAAAAAAAATTACGAAAATCGATCAGGTAGAAAATTATTTATTAAAGAAAATAAAACAATAGAATTGGATGAAAACGATCGTCAGACACAGGAGAGTTCAAAAGGGAGGTAATTTTCTGTTTTGATTCAAGCAAGATGGCGGCAATTTTTCCCATGCTAACACGATTAAAGTTGGTCTGTTTAATAATTCAGTAATATTAAGGTGGTTTGGACTGCATAATTTGAAAGCTAACATTGTAATTTATTAAAAAAAAAAAAATCAGTGAAACCATTGTTTTTTTTTTTGTTTTTTTTTATCTGAAAACTCCATTTATCGACTACAAAATCTCGTCCCAATTCTGTAGAAGCGGACAAAAGACAAAATATTTTTAAAGATTTATGTTTAAATATAATGGGATAGGAGTCCGACATTGTTCAAGAATCTTTTTCATTTCAGTTGCTTTTTTTTTTTTTTTTTTTTGTTAAATACATGAAGATTTTGGGCAAACAAATAGTAATCATGGTGAACACGTATCATGCTGAAATAATGTTATCATTTAGAAACCCGTTCTTAACATAGGGAGGGTGGAGCTTGTGTAACTAATCTGTACGTTCATCTAACGAATTATTAAGCAAAAAATATCGCAAAAATTGAATGTAATCTGAAAATAGTAATTAAAAAAATAACGCAGTCCGTATTATTCAGAATATTGAAACTATCAATGTAGATATAGGTTTTGATACTGTGCACTTAAGGGAACAGCGAGGATACTAAAAAGAGCTCTCGGTTGGTTTCAATAAAAAAGCGGGGCAATGTTGGCAGCTGGTTTGGCTGCCCCATACCCAACATTACAATCTTCAAAGGAAGAAAAATAAAAAATAAAAAATTTAAAAAAATGAAAACTGCAACAGTTGTCTCTCATGAACCGACATTAGACATGATGACAGAAACGGAGAGGGGAGAGGGGGGAGGGAGAGAGAGAGAGAGAGAGAGAGAGAGTAGCCAGTGCAACCTCGATGGTTTCGAATAAGTAACTGAACTGAGATGGGTTTGAAAAATAATTTAACAATTATATGACACGGTTATTAGTGTTTTTGGTCTCGGTGTAGTCTTGACAATAACAGAAGTCAAAGAAAACCAAGAGTATAGACGTAATCAAATCCAACTTACTTTACGCAAACCTCTCGACATGTTTTAACTGTATTGTAGTGACAGAAGCAACATAGAAGCAGTCTAGTCGTAAACCCCTGACGTGACAGAATCCTTTCTTCTTTTTCCAACTCGTAAAGAGATTAAAGGTGGGCGGATTACTCTTTACTTAATGGAAATCGCTCGAGACAAGGTATAAAGCTACTTGATGTAAGGAGCTAACAAGAATGGAAGATGATTATTGACCTTAGTTTTGAAAAAAGACCAAAATTGTAGGTAGAAGGAAAACAGTGAGCAGGAAGAGAGTTCCAACACTTTGCAGTTGTTTATTCATGTTTTATTTTGTGGACTGTTATCCCCATTTCCATCGTTGTCGGTTCACCATGTTTCAGCCAAATCATCCTGTGGCCTTCTTCAGGTGGTTAACCGAGATGGGATAGGAATGCTGAGTCTTGTAACTGTATCACCAGTAATTACTGCCTTCCATAGTTGTTGTATCACGACGTTTTTGCCCAACTAATCCTCTGGTCAGCTTTGGGTAGGCTTGAAACCACTATCTTCAGACAAAGCTCACCTGTAGAGTGGTTAAACAACATTGATCGCCCTTCATAGCCTGTGGCACAGTGGATATATCCGGTGAGTCTCTACAGTTCCAGGTGAGCATTGTCTGAAGATAGTAATTTCTACCCAAGGCAGGCCAGAGGATTAGTTGACTAAAAATATGGTAAGACAACAACTGAAAGGCAGTAATTACTGGGTATATTGTTACAAATATAATATAATATAATTAAGCAATGGTAATATAATTAAGGAATGCGCTTAAAGCATAAGTAACTCTCTCTTTCTTTCTCTCCCCTTGATCTTTCAGCTACAAGACGATCATTTGGTTGAATAAATTTTTCATTCTTCTAAGAACGTTCAAATTAAATGCATGAGAGTAAATGTAAGAAGGATGACGCAGGCTTTGTTTCAACATGATGTACGCATGCTACAACAAATGTACTCAGACAAGAACATCTCGAAATAAACTGCTGCCACAATTATCGTTTAATTTTTCTTTTCAGAATATTTATAATAAAACTCTGGTACATTTCCCTGTGCTGTCTATCAAAGAGATGTGACTGTATCCTGAACTGTAGTGGTGTCACTCGCCCTACCCACGTTGAACTGGCTTCCTCTGAAGGAGTAGGTGTCATGGAAATATCAAATTCACAAGTGATGCCCAGTCGTATTTATATGTTAAGATGATGACATGAGATTTTTGCAGTTCTTGCAGGGAGGTGAGAATATTCTCTTAAAAACAGCGCCTGGTATTCTCAAGTGGTCACCCATCTGGAATTGATCAAATTTAATGTTGCTTAATTCTGCGATCTAATGATCTAATGATCTAATGAGAACCAGTGTGACAACTATGCCATATATATATATATACGGCCTCCGCTAATCGAGCCAGAGATGTCTCGTGTCGCGGGGTTCGAATCGTTCGACTGGTAGTAATCGTAACACCCTGCACTGAAGAATCCCGAAAGGATGAAACACTAGTGTCTGTAGGTATTTAATTATTATAGTAAAAAAATAATTATGACAGCCCCTTTAAGGAATTCGTTTCTTATCGTTGAGCACTTTCAGTTGAATTAAAAAAAAGTCGGTCAATTTAGCTCTTATGCGTAGATCATCGTATAACGATTTGATCACTGTCTGTCTGACGTAATGAACATTTAAATTAAAATGTTTAAAATTCAACGCTATTTCACATGATTAATGGTAGCCGAATGGATACGGCCTCCGCTAATCGAGCCAGAGATGTCTCGTGTCGCGGGGTTCGAATCGTTCGACTGGTAGTAATCGTGACACCCTGCACTGAAGAATCCCGAAAGGATGAAACACTAGTGTCTGTAGGTATTTAATTATTATAGTAAAAAAATAATTATATATATATATATATATATATATATATATGGTTTTTAAAATATAATTATCCACTGACACGTGTTTTGTCGTCTACGACTCATCAGAGTGGCTGAATCTAGCGAGATTCGAAATCGGGACCCCACGGTAATGAGCCTAACCTCTTTATCCGCTGGCCCATCTCGCCGACTGCTTTTGATATATCACGATTTGCTTATATGTTACTTGTTTTTGTTTTTGCGATACGTTTTGAATGAATTCAATTATTTACGAAAGTGCATTTTTACCTAAATGCGAGTTGGGAATAATTTTTCCTTTAACCAATTTGGTACTCCCACATGGGGAGCGGTATGTATATTGTTTTTAAAATATAATTATCCAATGACACGTGTTTTGTCATCTACGACTCATCAGAATGGTTGAATCTAGCGAGCTTCAAAATATATATATACACACACACACATATATATATATGTGGGCATGTTTGTGCATATATACATATTCATTCATCCAGTCTCGCAATAAAGACAAAACGTTGATGAACACATAACTTGGTTTGTTCTTTTTTTATTTCTGTATATACATATATATATATATATATATATATACTAGTTGTATCAATTAGTTTCCTAGATGTAAATCCAATGAAACTCGCGTGATTGTTAAAAAGTACTCAATGCAGGACAAAGCTGGTATATAATATTGTTTGTTGTTTATTGTACAAGTCGAAGTGTTGTCCTTGAATTGGGATTCCACTGAAACATGTATGCACATATACAACCAATAATGTTTGTACAATAAACAGACTATATGTATATAAATATATGTCTATATACACACACACATATATATATATATATATATATATATATATATATTGGTATATTTAGGCAGCATTTTTTCATTCAAGCAAATATTATTAAATACAATGGAGACATTTTGTCTTATAATTCTTTTTTTTAATTTTTCAATTTTTCGTATTGTCTTTTTTGTTTCAAAATCAAAAATATTAATAAAGGATCCATACATATTGCTGTTACGAGCGCTTTCGATTCGTCCACGAATCATCATCAGGTGTTAAAAATACAGGATTGCGAAAATGAGGATTAAAAATAAAAACTCAAATATATATAGTCAGTGATGAGTTAAAATAAAAGTCGATTAAGAATAAAAGTCGATTAAAAATTCGAGTGTTAAAACCAGCAAGTTCGTAGACACCATGTACGAAGTCCGTCCAACACGGACTACGCAAGACATTTCAGAACGTTACCGCTTTTTTGAAATGCAATGTCATTTATATTAGGTTGAAGAGTTCTAATGTACGACGCTTCAAGAATCTTTAATTTTTTTACATTATTTTCCCGTTATTAATATTTTTGATTTTGAAACAAAAAAGACAATACGAAAAATTGAAAAATTAAAAAAAAGAATTATTAGACAAAATGTCTCCGTTGTATTTAATAATATTTGCTTGAATATATATGTATATATATATATATATATATATATATATATATATATATATATATATATATATACAAGACTGATAAATTAAAAAATGTATCCATTTTAAATGTGGAAATTGATGAATCACACAGGTAAGAAATTCATTTTTATAGTATGAAAAGGTTAGTAATTACAATTAAGAATAGGAAATTGGATCAAATGTTTGTAACATGTCTTCTTCCTAAGATTAAGAGTGGTGGTGTTTGATCAACACTGCTGGGGAGCCATGATGTAATATACCGTTTTGTTTTTAAATCCCCGAAACAGTGTTTCATGGTAAACAACTGATGATCCCTTGAAAAATAAATTATTGGTATTATAGTAAATTCGAGAGCGAGTTGATGCAATGATTGCAGGTGATTAAATGACTTACTGACTGGATGGTTTTCTAACGAATGATAAAAAAAAAAAATTTTGTATAGTTTTAAAGGTTAAAACTTCAAAGACTATATATATGTCTATATATATCTGTCTATATATACAGTATATGTATGCATATATATACGTATATATATATATATATTTCTATGTAGATATATGTGTATATATATGTATGTATATACGTATATATACACATATATATATATACATATAAATACATATATGCACACACACACACACACACACATATATACATATACATATATATGTATATATACACATATAAATACATATATGCACATGCACATATATACATATATATATACGTATATGTACACATATAAATACATTTATGCACACACATAACTATATATATATATATACATACGTATATATATATACATATAAATACATATATGCACATACACATACATATAAATACATATATGCATACACACATATATACATATATATAAATACATATATGCACACACATGTATACACATATGTATGTGGTATAATTGCTTGCTGTTTTGTTGCATGAAGAAGGTTTCAGGAAACATTTGCTAATCTTTAAATTTCAGGATACTTTTATCAATACGCGAGACAAAGAGCAGAGAGTCACAAACCCTTTATAGATTTGAAAGAAACAAAACAAACAAAAAAAGAATTTATATGACTCGAAACTTACATCATCATGTAAACTCTGTGCCAGGGCAAGAAACCTGGACCCCCATGGGCAGAATTGGTTATGGTACCTGCATGCATGTCAGCAATCGCTTCAAATTTGTTGGGCAGAACCGTCTACAAAAGAAATACGTGCTTACAAATATAATATTAGGTTGACAAGA
>NC_136507.1:103627663-103802663 GCF_053919585.1 Euprymna scolopes
CTCTACCAAACTCCTCCGCCAATTTTGGGTCTAAACACTTGAACTTTAAATGTAGGTTACTTGGATCAAAATTTTTAATTTGATTTGAGCCCATAAAAATAAATGTTAAGGATCAAAATTGGGTTCAAATTAAAAAAAAAATTGACCTCTGCGTTCTCTACCAAATTACTAAGCTAATTTCTGGTCTTAACATTTGAAATTTTACATAAAGTGTACTCAGAGATAGAGCAAGCTTTTTAATCGGTTTAAGTCGAAAATTTGAGCTGCCAAGGGTTCAAAGTTCAAAAGATTTTACCTTTGCAGTGTCTAGCAAACTATTTAGCCAATTTTTTGTATAAACATTTATATGTTTACCTCTTTCCTGCAGAAGAGATGTTCAAAACCTGTCTCTGCTCTATCGTTATTTTCATAGAAAATGCTCGTCTGAGCTTCAATCTATTTTCATCCCCCTTCCAAACTTTTCAGAAAAAGCACTCATCTAGCTTCTATTATTACTTTAGTCTTTTTCTTTTCTTCTTTATTTATGTCATTTATTAATTTAAATGTTGCGCTTGCTCTCCTTCTTTTAAACTGCAATTTTTACTACTATTCCCTTCCTCTCAACACTTTCTACTCCACAATTTCCCTCCTCCCATCACTTCTCTTCTTACTTGCCCCCTTTTTTTAAAATTATTTTGCTTAGGTAAGAGTTAATGTTAAAAAATAAATTCAGCCCTTCAAAAAACTTCTCCTTAGGCAAAAAAGAACAAAAACAAAAAATTTATTCACTTAATGAGTTGAAAAAAAATTCTTAACATGGAGGGTGGGTGGGTGATTGATTATAACTTTTAAAGGCAACTCTGTTCTGTGTTGCACTAGCTGCTGTTATGCTTAAGACAGGAGAGACTTGCCAAAGCGGTTTTTCTATAGGTTTTTCTATAGGTGGAGAAATCCTCTCTAACCTCTTCTACGCTGATGGCATCGCTTTTGTTAATGAATGCACACATAAACTTTAAGTTTTTGTTGATGTATCAGCAAAGAATACAAAAGAGATAGGATTAGAAATAAACCTAGAAAAAACAGAATTTTTTTTTTTAAATTTTTTTTTATTACATTTTCACCCCAAACAAGGCACATTGCCACTTTGGTGTAGGGGGCTACTATCAGGGGAAACATCTACTAGGGTACTATGTAGGGATTAGGGCAGCGAGATGTTGGTTCACGTTGCACTTGAACTTATGCATGTCAGTACAGTTGGGGAAGCAGTGACCCGGAATGGAATTCCAAAGTCTAGCAGTTCTGGGGAAGAAACTACTGGAGTAGAAAGATCTTTTACATCTAGGGATCTCTACAGTGTGGGGGTGGGATTTTGCAGCTTGTCGGGTCTGTCGAGGGTGTTCACGTCGTGGGGGCACAAGTGCTTGCAGTTCGTCAGAGCATTCACCATTATAATACTTGTAGAACAGGCAGAGGGATGCAACGTTTTGACGATGGGACAGAGGCTGAAGTTTAGATGCCAGTTTAGGGCCTATCAGATTTGTGACTCTCTTTTGAACCCTGTCAAGGAGCGAGAAACTAGTAGCCGATGCACCGGCCCAAATATGACAGCAATACTCCATACATGGGCGAATAGTGGCCTTATAGAGGTACAGGATACTTTCAGGAGTTAGAAGTTTTCTAGCACGGTAGAGAGAGCCCACCTTCCTCGCAGCGGCCCTGGCAATGCCCTCGATGTAATTGTTCCAGCTCATGTTTCCTGTGAACGTTAGGCCAAGGAGCTTGAAAGATGTACTCTCAGCTAAAGAGTTGTTGGCCATTGCTATAGGTGGTAGAGAAGGTTTCTTGTAATTATTGAATGAAACCAGTTTTGTCTTGGTGGCATTGAACGTTACCATCCATTTTTGTCCCCATTCCACTACTGATTTGAGGTCATCCTCTAGTGTTTCTGCCATTACTTTAGATATATGTTCATTTGTTTTCCTGTCGTGCCTGCTATAGAGTGTGGTGTCATCAGCATATATACCCATCTCAGAGGCAATTTTGTCGGGGAGGTCATTTATGAATATCAGGAATGTATGTATACAGTTAAATCACAGTTTAACCTAAACATGACTATTCACAGTAAACCCATCAAATAGGTCACTCAATTCATTTAGGGCATAAACTGACTTGATCACGAGACGACATTAAAACACAGAATCGGGTTGGGTTGGGCGGCTTTCCAAAAACACAGCACCATTCTAAAATCAAAATGGGTGCCGATAACTGTCAAAGTAAAAGTTTATTTATGTCCTCCTAGTAGTTTTATATGGCTTTGATTGTATCACATGGGCCAAACAACTAGCCAATCGCATTGACGTGTTTCAAAATCACGTAATGTGTTTCATTACGCGGCATCGCCTGATTGAAAAAGAAAACAAAATATCCAGCCTCCGTCTAACTACTTCCCTATGAACTCAAAAGTAAAATCCTTAAATTTTTGGCCATGTTAAACGATCAACTACTGGCCTGTTAAAGTTATGTTTTGAGGGTATTTTAGCAAAAAGAGGCAGAGGAAAGCCGAAGAGAAGGTGGAGAGAAAATGTTTTTGATTGGACAGCTCTAAACAGTTGGGCATCCATCAACCAACTTGCCCTGGATTGGAAAAAATGGCAAAAAAGAAGTCACGTGAGTCTGCAATCTGCACCAAGAGGAAGATGCGACTAATGATGTTGTGGCTTTCTGAGTTTGACAAAAGATATCTGAGTTCTGAAAAAGGGTGGAGGTTACATCGGCAGAAACGTTGTGAAAATATAAACAAGAATTTGTCCAATCTAAATAATACAAATTATCAATCCTCATTTTAAAAACTTGGAAACGTAATTAAACTTTGGACAAGGATTTTTTTTTTTTAATTTTATATTAATTCAATAAATGATACAATAATGACCGTTTAAAATTATTTACAAAGTTTCCAACGTTCATTCATCTCAGAATTTTCTCCGATTTATAAATGTTCCAACAATGACTGTTCAAAACTATTTACGCCTTCGCGTTATAAGTTGTTAGCTTGTGGGGGGTGGGTGGAGGTGAATTTCAACGAAGTGGAAGAAAAAGAGTGCAAGCAATCATAGCCATTTGCATTTTAGCGTTCGCTCATAGGAATTACTTCACAATTCAATCATCGCAATCGTTCACTAGACTTAGAAGATATCGAAGTTCATGTGTTTATTTTTGGATAAATTACCCCAACATTGTACGTGCTAATTCTATGGATTCTGAGGCGGAATAAATTTTTAAAAAAATTCTTATTTTTAGTTTAAGCATAATTTTGAGAAATTCAATAAAAATAAAATCAATATATTATTATGTATTCATTTTTTTTTTTTTTTTAAACATTTTCATGTTAAAAGTTATTAGATTAGAGGAAAAGAAGCAAGAACTTAGACACCAGGGACGGAAAGTTGGATTAAGAACGCCTGACCTGCAAAAAGTACCTGGGCAGTTCCGCCGCCATTCTCTGGTAAGGACACCTCAGATGATTAGCAATAAACTAATCCTTTCTCAGAGAGAGAAGGCGAAGCCTGGGAGAGGAGGACTTCCTAGAACTGCACGGAAACTCACACCACAAAATCAACAGGGACTCGATCATTACAGGAATGGTCTAATCTCTGTTGATAGGATTCTAACGAATCAAAGGACAGGGGGTTAGCGAGTATAGCTATTTGCATTATAGCGTTCGTATGAATCACTTTGCGATGTTTACTCTCCCACAACTTTTTCACAAAATAAAAGCTAAAAATTATCTAAAATAACAGAAATGTGCAACCCCACCCCAAAGAACACACGCATGAAAGCCCCCCCCCCTTTTTTTTAGTAGTTTGGCCTTGTCAAAAAGGCTAAAAAAGGCCAAATTCGCGAAATTTGGCCGAAAAAGTTACTGCTTCCAAAATTGGGTATCGATTTACTAGAATTTGTTTTCGTCGGGTGTATCAGAATTTAGGAATTTTTGACACTCTAACAAACTGCAAATAAAATATAAAAACCTCGTAATTTCTCTTTTAAAGGTGGGTTGTTTATTTTCTTTACGGATTATACTTCCAAAATAAACTATTAAAGTTGTATAAAAAGTAATAGAAATATTTTTTTTTTAAATAGTAATGAAATTAATTGAATGTTACGAGTTCAGTATTTTTCAATTTTTAAACTTTAAAAATCTATCAAAATTTTTCTATTATTTTACGATATTTTCAGGGTCAATGTAAAATTTTATGCTCTTTCCAATAAATCGAATATAATATTTTAGACAAGTGTTTTTTTTTAATTCACGCCCCCCACCCTTTTCAAATGTCTATTACAAAGTAAATAATTAATTCATGTACCAAAGTTTTATATATCACAAATTGAAGATAAAAGATCAATAAATAATATATTCAAATTTAAAACAACAAAAAAAGTAGTGTTTTTTAGAAATTTACCTGTAAAGTCCGAAGTTTAAAACCTTTTAAAAAAAAAACACGTTGTTTGTTTTTTTTTTCTTTTTTAATGAAACCTTGGTCCTTGCTCCTTTAATTGAAAAAAAAAATATGGCTTGAATTACATTTTTCGAGGAGTTATAAGCTTCGAAAGATAGCGGGTGGAATTATTCAATAGTTTTCACGAAATTTCTGACACTGCTATCGGACGGAGCACCCCTTAAAAATGTTAAATATTTAATTCTTTTAATATATATATATATATATATATATATATATATATATATATATATATATATATATATATATATATATATATATATATATATATATATATATATAATCCAGTAGATTAGTCACCATTCGAGAATAATCTGCTGAAAAAAAAAAAATATAAAAAAAAAAAGACGAAAATAAATAAAAGTACAGAATAGGTACTGCTTTCATACATGCGGCAAAAGAAACATATCAAAAGACTCACCTTAAATTGTCACAAAGTTAGTAATATTATGGCCACTCTTCCTTTTTTATATATATCAGCTTTATTGCATCTTGGTAACTGACGTTAAAAATGAAGACAAAAATTTTCGAGGTCAGGAAAGTGTTTCTTGTAAAACCTGAAGCATTTCCTCTTCAGAAACAATGCTGTTGATCAGCCGTAAATTATAACAAACAACTGAAGGGTCCATTGAGTTGTTTCTCTTGCGATTTGTTATTTTTGGGGCCGCCTTTCGATGGTCATAATACAAAAGAATTGTCTCCTAACATTTGTTACAGGGCAATTACTCGATACCATCTCGACTCAAGTGGTGAAACCGTGGCAGTTTTTATTGCCCATAAACCTTGCTTAGCCTTTCCAATTACGTCCATAATATATATATATATATATATATATATATATATATGTGTGTGTGTGTGTGTGTGTGTGTGTGTGTGTGTGTGTGTGTGAGCTTGTGTGTGTATGTATGTATGTATATATATATGATTTTATGATATAATAATATTTTATTTTATATATATATATATATATATATATATATATATATATATATATATATATATATATATATATATATATATATATATATATATATATATATATATAAATTAAAACCGCTAGAAAAAACAAAACAAAACAAGTTTAACCACTTCAGTCAAAGATCTACTTTAAATGACAATTTTATGGCAGTGGACATAACAAAAAATCTAATACAACCTTATCACAAACGAAGAATATAGGATTTTTTTTTTTTTTTTAACTTTTCATTGACTCCAAACAAGACATATTGTCATTGATATTAGGCGCCAGATTTATAGGGGTCGCCTTAAGTTTTTACCAAAAAGAAAAAAATAAGTAAAATAATGATGATTATTAGTGCATAATCACGGCAGAAGTATATTTTAGTAAATTGAATTTATTATTTTGTTTTTGCTTGATATTAATATTCACATTTTCACATTATTTTCAGGGTTAGAGCAATTTGTATGCTCTTTATTTATTTTTTTCTCCTAATTACCCCTTCGATCATTTTCTCCCCCCCTTTTTTTTTACAAAGGCATCACCACTTATCAAGGCCAAGAGGCCACTCGAGGATAAGGGTTAAAGAGTGTATAGTAGACAATTGGACAATAAAGTAATAGTTAGTAATGGAAATTCGGTAAATTTGCTAACTTATATGGAACGGCTCATCAAAAACTTGTTTACGTTAGACTTGAAGACAACCAATATTGTAGTCAGCTTGAAAGCAGGAAAACGGAAAACAATTCCATAGCCGTGCAGTTCTAAGAAAAAAGCTTTGTTCATGGAACCTACGTTTAGATTTAGGCACAGATAAAGAAATTATTGATAGTGTTTTCTGCTAGACGGGTGTTTCTTGTGAAAGTTTGGCGATGGGGGAACCATAGATTGGAGCTCAGTTGAGCACTTGCCATGAAAATAACGATAAAGCCTATAAACTTGTTAACTTATTTCTGCTTATGACTATGAAGTTGTTGTTATTGGGCATCATTTGTTCATCCATCTTGAATGTTTAGTTATTGATGAGGACAACGAAAGGAAGTCTCACTTTAACATTTAATAAACAACTCTATTTGTTATCTCTGTTAGTAGCGTGTACATGAGAGAAACAGGTTAGGGTGTTCAGTGTTGATGCGAGCTTGTATTTATGGTAGTCATGAAAAGAGTTCCTGATGTGGAGACGAAGATTAGACATTAGTCAGGCCTGTTGAAAGAAAAGAGAAAGGTGTTCAGTGTATACGTAGTAGGAACGTGCATCCGATAGTAGAGATGGGACAAAGGGTTAGTGTTTCGTGGTAGAAAAGAATATATGTGTGACGCGCACGTGGAAACAAGTGGAAGTTTGAAGGTTGCCATATTAGCTTGTTGTACTCATGTTCAGCCTGGGACCAAAGCCCCAGACTAAGTTTGCTGCCTGGCAGAGTCAGGAGGAAAGAGAATTAAAAGTTTCAGATTTCATCTTTTATGTACTCGGTCACATGATTGAGAGATGGCTTGTGATTGGATAAGCCAGGGAGAAAATGGATTTCAAATCTCGAGTCGCGAGAATTAGCTCCTGCCTGTGACTGTAGCAAGTTTCGGCTGCTACAAATGTATCAGATGATTATTGTTGACATTTGTCTCCCCAATATCTTTCTAGTTGGAATTTTTTTTCTAGAAAGACATCGGATATTTACAAGAGGGACCACATGAAGGTTGCCAACATACTTAAGTGAAAGTGATTTTTTTGTGGAACGATCTGGATTCAAATTTAGCACACTCAGGTTGTCAGTCCATGTCATTAACCACTTAGCCACCGTCAACTCCCTGACTATGAAGTTGGCTGATGCGTGGCAGTATACTCCAAGAGTCACCATACCAATGCAGATATCTAAATCCTAGAAGCAACAATTCTTGTTTCATGTGAAATAAGTTTGTATGATTTTAAAGAATAGCAAAACTCTGGAGAACTGGTTCGTTTGAATAAAATTTCGTAAAGCATCTCTTCTCCATTCTTTTCTCTGCAACCTCTTTCCCACAGAAGAGATGTTGCAAGCCTGTCTCTGCTTCATCGTTATTTTCATGACAAGTGCTTGTCTGAGCTCCAATCCATGGTCTCCCTCTTGCTAAACTTTCACGAAAAACACTCATCCAGTTGAAACCACTATCAATAATTTCCCCACTGTTTATCTGTACCAATACCTAAACGCAGATTCCATAAATAAAGCATCTTTCTTAGAACTGCACACCTGTGGAACTCTGTTCCGTTTTCCTGCTTTCCAACTGACTACAATTTGGTCGTCTTCAAGTCCAATGTGAACAAGTTTTTGATGAGCCGTTCACTTAAGTAATTCAATGTACCAAATTTCCACTACTAATGAGTACTACATTTTCCCATTGACTATTGTACACTCATTAACCCATATCCTCAAGTGGTCTCAAGGCCTTTATGAGTGGTGGCTCCTTTGTAAAAAAAAAAAAATATTCCCAGATCTCTCTCTCTCTCCCTCCCTCTCTCTGGTTTTATGGATAACGCCACAAAATGATCATATTTTCATCCTCGGCCCCCAAAATCAACAGAGATTAGACCATTCCTGTAATAATCTGGTCCCTCTTGTTTATGGTGTAATGCTGTCTTGTGTAATTCTAGGAGGTCCACTCTTCTAGGCTTTGCCTTCTCTTCTTGAGAAGGGGTTAGTTTATTGCCAATTGCCTGAGACGCCCTTACCGGGAAAAGCCGATGGGGTTGCGTAGACACATTTTGCAGGTTAGTGCCCCTGTTTTGGAGCGCTAACTTTTCAATCCTAATTTCCGACCCTGGTGTCTAATTTCTTGCAGTGGGAGAGAACTAAATACCTCCAATGTGTAGGGTTATCACCCTCTCTGCTTTAATAGATGATGCCATTCTTTAGTGATATTAATCCTTTATAACATTATTATTTTGTGACGTCATGAAGTGTGCACGGAAACAAAACAGAGAAGATAACGAAACAAACAAGATCCACAGAGTTCTAATAGTATACTAGAAGGCCGCCCGACCTTGTGCGGTCATAAGATACGCTTAAATATGATATTTAAACGTATGCAGATTTCGTATTTATTATAATAGAGCCAATTCTCTATTAATTATAATATTGTACCCAATATATACTAGTGCCCTTACTGACGGGACCCGGTTCTAAAATATGCTTAAATATATTTTAATTCATTCAGATTTCATATTTATTATTAAAGAACCAATACTCCATTATCATATTGTATCCAATTAATAGTAGTGATTTCAAAAGTTAAAAAAAATATAAATGATTTGAGTGATGTCAGCTAGAATCGAATCCAAAACATATAGCATCCCAGATTTAGTCATTAAATTTGAAACGTTTGCTAGAAATGACGTCATGAAGTGACAAACAAATTCAGAGTTTAGTATAATAATATACTTGTAGGACCTGTGGAAATCCCACAGTGACTCATTCATATGTAATTGATTGATGTTGGCATTAATGGCGTAATAGAAACATATAAGGTATTTACAGCTTCTCTTCCAATTTTTGGATTTTAATCATGTCAAAACGCACTTTATCTTCTTTTGATGGATTGATTGTTGTTATTTCTTCTGATGAGTTAAGGGTAAAATAGATTCACTGATTGATATAATAATTAAGTGATTGATTTTGCGCTACGAAACAGATACTGTCAAGAATTGTAAATATCAACTGAATTAAAGGAATAAATTGTAAGATGGTCAACATCATGAACTTTGGAATATAGACTTTTGTCATTCATTCACTTTATCGCTCTGTAATTACATTGAGCTTCTTAAATAAGGATTGGTATATGTTATCAAAAAATAAAGTATATTTCCACAGAAATATATATTTATCTTTATATATATATATATATAACAGAGATGTGTCCTCTATCCCAACCATCATCAATGGACCTGAGGTAGTTTCATCAACATCTGATGAAGCAAAACTTTGCAGCAAATTCTACCCTTTTCGGCCATGGTCACCTACCCACCATATTTCATCCTGTGTCTGAAAATATGCTATGCCACATACAAATATTTGTACACGATGTTACCAAACTAATAAAAGACCTTGATTCAAGTAAAACAACTGGACCCGACGGCATTCCAATCATTGTGCTCAAAAAGCTTCAACTGGAACTAGCTCCTATACTTACAAAGCTGTTTAAACGTTGCTTTAAAGAAAAATGCTTCCCAACACCTGGAAAACTTCATTAATCCGCTCTGTATTTAAAAATTCTGGATCTCAAACATCTGTCTCCTGTGTGTTATGAATAGAGCTATGACAACAGCATATTCTTTTCATTGTTTTGACTCTCGAGTATATACCCGACACAGTTAGACACAGTTAATGTACCGAGAACCACACATCACTCTATATAAAAGCAGATAAGATATTAACGGATACACACTTGAGAGTCAAAACAATAAAAAGAATATGCTGTTGTCCTAGCTCTAGTGATGAGTAAGTTGCTGGAATCTGTGATAAATAAGGAAGTGGTCAACCACATTGTAAAAATAACCTATTCAGTGACATGCAAGGTGGTTTCCATTCTGCTAGATTTACAGCCGATGTTCTAACTGTAATATCACACAGGATTAGTGAATCTCTTGACAAGGGCTTCGTTTCTAGAGCAATAACTTTTGAGATATTCATGGTGTCCTCTCAATTATTAAATCATTTCTCTCTGATAGGCTTTAGGAGTAGTCGTTGATGGATAGAAATCAGAAGCTCATTGTATTGATGCTGGCACCCCTCAGTGTTGTATCCTGATCGTCATCAATAATCTCCGAAATCACATTCTTAGACATTTATACAGACGACACCACAATCTATGGCAACACTTCAAAGGCCGACAATGACAAAGGTCTTTCTGATTCTCTCTCTTCTGATCTTGAACATGTGGGATAATGGGAAAAGCGTGGTTGGTTAATTTTAATGCATCTAAAACCAAGCTTCTCTCTTTTCATCATCAATGCTCTGACTCCCACTTGGCCCCAATTGAAACAAATGACTCTCGTCTTGGGGAAACACCATGTCTTGACAAACTTCTTGGACCTTTACTCTTGATCTGAAATGAAACACATACATCAAATCTGTTGTGAAGATTGCTGGAAAAATGGTTGGATCACTCTATTGCTCCAGTAGGTATCTCACTGCTGATGCAATTCTCTATCTATTAAATGCCAAGTACGTCCTAAAATGGAGTCTTGTTATTTATATGGGGTTATGTTTTCGTTTAAACAGGACCTTCATATTTTTCAGAGAGGTTTTCCAATCCCCCTCCCCCCGCTAAACATACATATACACGCGTGCACGCATGCACACACACGCCTTACAATACCCATCCTGCCATCGCTTTCTTCCTTCCATAATCAGAATCTATTAGCGTTGGTTACTAAGATCTATTTTAAATTTGGAACTGAGTTAAAACACCCGTTTAACGTTTTTTTTTTCTTCTTTTTGTTTACTTTGAATTGTTTCACTTTTTCAAAGTCGCTGATGAATTTGAATTTGCACTGATTCTATTCAACCTCTTATGGTTGATTCAACGCAATGAAACCACTGGTACGCCTTTGAAATATGTATATATAGTTTTGAAATATATATATATATATATATATATAGTGAATAAATGAAAAAGTCTATATTCCAAATTTCATGATGTTGACCATCTTACAATTTATTCCTTTAATTCAGTTGACATTTACACTTATTGACAGTATCATAGCACCAAATCAATCACTTAATTATCATATCAATCAATGGATTTATTTTGCCCTTAACCCATCAGAAGAAATAGCAACAATCAATCCACCAAAAGGGAATGAAATGCGTTTGGACATGATTAAAAAATTCGAAAATTGGAAGCTGCAATTACTTCATTATTTACTTACATTACGCCATTTTGAACTTAGAAAACTAGGACTTCATTTCATGACAGCTTCCTTATGTTAAGTATAAGTGGCTTGAAAACACTTTTTAAAGATCGTGTCAAGCTGGTCTAATTGTTATCATACTTGACTCACTGTCTTTAGCGGCCCTGTCGGTGGGGCATTAGAATACGCCAACTGGCCCCCTGCAGAGGGTAAAAGTCCCTCAATGGGGGTCCTGGATATGACCTTAAACTATATCCAGTGGTGAGGCCCCAGCTTGTGGGCTTTGGGGAGTGTGGAGCCACCCTTTAATTACCATTGCTCCCAGGTCCACTCTGACCCGGAATGGTAGTACCTGTTAGGGTCCCAACTATGGGTTAAATAGAAACCGACGTGAAAACAGCAAATATATTCTATTAAAAAATTTTTCTTCAAAATTTTTGGATTCAGCGTTAAATAACCCGAAAAGGGTTGATATGCCGTAAAACAAAAACAACCAAACTAAATCACTGTCTTTAGATTTTGGTTTCGATCTCAGCTCGAGTATTTTTTTTTACTTACAAGAAGTGAACTGTTTAGGAAAAAAAACATGATACTCGCATGCACATCTCTCAATTTCTTTCCGTTTATTTTTTTTTTTACTTCATTTTTTTAAACGGAATTTTAACATTACGTTTAATACGTACGGTATTTGTGTTTGTAATAAATAAGGAATCTGCATTAATTAAAATATAATATTTTTGTGTATTTTACGACCGGGCAACACAGGGGCCTGCTAGTATATATATATATAGTAATTTATAAAATATATATGGCGATTAAGCTACACTGAATATTACTAACTAGCTCTACCTACGTATTGAGCACTTTTTTTTTTTTTTTTTTTTACACAGTGATCACCACTTATCAAGGCTCGGAAGCCACTCAGGGATAAGGGTTATTGCAAGTACATTACGTTAGTGTGGAGATTTGATGAAGTGTTTACTTAAGGGGGCGGTTCATTAGGAATTTGTTAACGTTGGACTTGAACACATCCAAGTTGTAGTCCGGTGGGAAGCAGGCAGACGGAGCAGAGTTCCACAGGCGTGCCGTTCTAAGAAAGAAGCTTTGTTCATGGAATCCGCGTTTTGATTTAGGCACAGATATAGAGGGGGGGAAATTTTTCACAGTGGATTCAGCTAGACGGGTGTTTTTCGTGAAAGATTGGCGAGGGGGGACCAGAGATTGGAGTTCAGTAAATACTTAAAGTTTATGCATAAATCTATACTTTCGTATATTAATTTTATGTGAGTAAATTAAGTATATATATATATATCATCAACAGACAGTGCTGTTTCGCTCTTTACAGCTCATCAGTGCAGCTATATTAGCAAGTGCTTTTCAGGATGAAAAATTGACCGCTGATCTGAGCACCCACCAAATGCTGCATTTAGGCATGAACAACGTGAACATCTTTTTAGCGAGTTTGAAAACTACTTAATGAGTAATGCCTTTGTAGTATTGGCTGATTTTAGCAATTGAGAATTTACCACCTTTTATAATAAAAATATATGTTATTTCTGACTCCAAAATATTGGGGTTTTATACAAAATAAATGAATATTTATGTTTTTTTTTTATGATATGTAGTACTTACCTTTTCTTTTCAGTCTTTCTGTATTGTATCTTATATGTAATAACAAATGTCAATTTTATAGTGTTCATGTGCTTTTGAACGTTGATGTCATTGAAAGAAATACGGAATTTCTTTTCTTTTTTGTATTTGTTGATTTTCCTGAACTCCTTTCTTTTAATGTTCCTCGATTGTTTTAATAGCGAGCTAGGAGGCATAAATATGAAATGAAATCCGGTCGAGTGTGTTTGGACCGAAATTCAGTGCAACAAACTACGGCTTGTTGTTTATTATTCTTTTCTCATTAACGGCCGTGTTTTGTTTTTGCCGTCTTTTATATATTTACTAGCCTGGGTGCCTGACTAGATTTATCAGAATCGCCCATTAAAAATGCCATATATGAACTTGAATAAATCAACTTACTATCTTTCGAAGTTTATAATTACTTGAAAAATATAATTCAAACCCTAATTTTTTTTTCCATTAAAGAAGCAAGGCCAAATTTAAAAAAGAAAATAACAAATTATGCAATATTTGTTTTTTTAAATCGGTTTTCTTTAAAAAAGATTTAAAGAAAATCAATGAAATTTTACTAAGTTTGATTATAAAATATATATATAAATTCCAAAAAATCACTTACTTATAAAAAATTCTATTCAATGGGTACTTCCATTGTTCATTGTTAAGAATTAATCCATATTTATACTTATATTCCATGTCCTTTTTAAATAAAATACTTTTTAAACAAGGATCCCCCTCCCCCTAAAAAAAAAACACGAACTTAGATTTATTGATTGTTCACATAAAGGAAGAGAAATCTGATTTTTTTTCGTGATTATCTTACAGTGACTTATAAACGCCAGAATTAATATGCCTTTTTATTGCATGCTGTTAACCAAAATTAGTATTTTGGGGCCTCCGTAGCTAACAAAAAGCACACATTCATTTATAAGTTTTTGCCGCTAAACAAAAAATCCAGTCGACCGATTTTTTTTTTTTAATTCTCTTAATGAAATATACGAGTTTTTGATTATTATATCTTATTTCTACTTTATTAAGTGAATTTTTTTTTTAATATCTACAAAAAGAAAACATTGAATGAAATAGAAAAAATTGCCCTCAGCATCCGGTATTTACTTGATGATATAAGCATAACATGAGCTTTCATTTAAAAAAAAAAAATCAACGTGATTTAAAAAACAAGAAGGGTTTTACACTTTGGACTTTACAGGTAAATTTCCAAAAAACAATTCTTTTTTTTGTTTTAAATTAGAATATTTTATTTATTGATCTTTTATCTTCAATTTGTGATATATAAAACTTTGGTGAGTAAATGTTATGGCTTGCAATAAGCCACAAAGAAAATAGAACAACGGAATACAGTTTAAACAATGTATTACTGGAACAATAACGTAAAAAGGTTATAACTGAAAAGAGTAGTAAACGTCACTGAGCAGGCGAGGGTCACTTTGGTGTTTAATCCACACCTGGGATCAAAAGTTCTATGGTTTATATAATGGATAGAACAGTCCATTTGGAGGGTGATTCCCCCACAACACCCCCCCCCTCCCAAGCTGATTTCCGCGGTTGTGAAAATCAGTATTTCTTCCTTTTGGGGCAAATCACCAAGGGGTCTGTGCGCTTCCTCTTTCTGCTGGAGCGTCTCGGTTCTGACATCCCTTTTGGAGGGGCTATGTCAAAACAGTCATACACAGTTTCAATCGCCTCACTGCCGTCCTGCGGCGGTTCTTCTTGATCCTCATAGAAGCGTTTCCTGATTTGGTTCAGGTGCCTCTTATGTTGGAACTTTGGGCCCTGAATAATGTATGTAACATGGCCGATTCTTCGTAAGATCGTGCCCTGTTCCCAAAAAAGAAACGTTATTTCTAGAATGTCTAAAATACACATTATCTCCGCTGTTAAACGGTTTCATTGGCATTGTAGAGGTTCTGTTGTGTACTATGTGTTTGGGTAGCAGTTTATCAAATATGGATTTTATTTTTCGTCCAAACATGATTTTTGCTGAGGATCCCGCATTTGGTTTGTTTGGATTTCTCATGATTCTGTAAACCTGCAGAAATTGCTGAAAGACCCTTTCTGTCAGTGTACGGGACGCCTTTTTTAATACCCTTTTAAGCGTATCGACGAAGCGTTCAGCCTGGCCATTGCTTCTGGCGTGGTACTGGGGTGTCATAATATGCTTGACTTGATATGTCTTGCAGAATTCTCTGAACTTTGTCAAGGTGAACTGTGTAGCATTGTCACTAACCAGGCAGTCTACAACTCCAAACCGAGCAAACAATTCCAATAAAAAATTTGTCATTGTTGCCGTGGTCGGTTTTTTGCATCTTAGTACCTCTGGCTATTTAGAGTAAGAGTCAACTACTATCAGGTAGTAAAAATCCTCCACAGGTCCCACATAATCGATGTGGATCCTCGACCATGGTTGTTCAGCCTTAGGCCAAGGTTTATATGTTATCGGTGGTGCTTTTGCACCCAAAGCACAGCTTTTGCATCTGTTCACCGTGTCGGTAATATCTTGGTCTATAGCTAGCCAATAAACAAAACTTCTCATTAGGGTTTTCATTCTGTTTATTCCTGGATGCCCCATGTGAAAATCCATGAAAATTCTTTTTTGAATGGTTTGGGGGATGACAACCCTTTCACCGTATAATATTATTTTGTCGCAACCAGAAAAAATGTTTGAACGGGTGTCACCCAGTGCTAATTTCTGCTTCGTGGTTTGAATGAAATTGTCATTTAGGGATTCTGACTTAATTTCCTGAAGTGTGACCGGCAGTTCACAGATAATATTGTTTACCATGGTTTTTACATTACTATTAATACGTAGTGCTGTGATTACTTAATCTTCAAGAGGTTCCATTTTGGCAGGAATCAGTCTCGATAGACTGTCTGCCCGGGCTAGTTGTTTGGAGGGAAGAAATTGAATTGTAAAATTATAGTTCAGCAGAATAGTTCCCCATCTTAATAGTCGGTTCGCAGTGAATGTTGGAAGTCCTTTTTTTGATCCAAAAATGAATATCAACGGCTTATGGTCGGTGAACCGGTGGAATTTTGAAACTGCAAATATAATTCCTAGGGCCTCTTTCCTGATCTGAGAATAATTCTTTTCCGCTGGCAAGAGGGTCCATTATGTGAAAGCAATTGGCTGTTTCGAGTCATCCGGCGTTTGATGTAGCATGCACACTACGACGCCATACTGACTAGCTCGCTAGCTACTGTTATATCCAACTGCGGGTTGAAATGCGCTAGGAATAGTTTTGAAGTTAGAATTCTTTTTATTTCTTGGAATGATGTCTGGCAATCTTCTGTCCACTCCCAAGCCTTATCCTTTTTCAGCAATTAATTAAGTGGTGCGCACAATTTGTGCATATTTAGGATGAACGCCTGGTAATAATTTGCCAAACCTAAAAAATCTGCAATTGCGTTATGTTTACTGGTGCCGGCATTTCTTTAATAGCGGTCGTCCTATCTGGGTCTGGGCATCTGCCATCTTTATCGATTATTTGACCCAGGTATTTAATTGTTTGTAAAAAGAACTCGCATTTATCTGCTTTGATCTTAAATCCATAATTTTGTATTTGACTGAATACTTGTCTGATATGCTTTTCATGTTCCTCCCTGCTTTTACTGATTTCTGCATTTTTTCTCGAGGTTAACCCTTGCGCAAACACAAGACATTTAAAATTGTCTGTTGTTAGTTCAGACAACTTAAAGTCATCACAGTGTTTGTTCACTACAGCTGCGTAGGTGGCAAAATCGTCATTATCGCCTTTTACCACATTCAACCATCTCCAACGCTTATGGAAAAGAGACGTTTTCGGCGAGAAAAGTTCTGTTAACAAATTTACCGTCTCATTGAATGATGAGTCTGCTGTTTTTCGAGGCAAGATGTAATCCACGAATTTATCATGCTCAGCAGTTTCCAATTTTTGTAGTAGAAGTCTGGTTTTCTTTTGATTGGACCAGTTGCTGCAGTCAATATTAAAAAAATCTTCATAATGCCGAAATTATGCTGTGAATGATTTTTCCTCTTCCTCATATTTAAAATTGTCTATCGCGGTCCATATTATATTCTGAGAATTGCTTTCCGTGTTCGCATTATTCTTAACAATTTCTGTAAGCAATTCCTCTGTTCATAATTGATGTTCAGCTAACTGTTTTTGAACTTCTACTTGACGTTCGGCTAACTTTTTTTTAACTTCCTTTTGCTGTTGCTCGGTTTGTATTTGACATTCCGCTGTTTTTACTGTTCCTCGAATCATATTTGACATTCAGTCCAGTGTTTTTCGGATTGTGACTGACGCTTTGCGGCATCGATATGCAACTTGGTCAAATGTTCCAATGCTACTTTCAATTCGTCCATTTTGCTTTGTCAGTATTAGCTGAATTTTACAAAACCGTTTTATTCTTTCTTATTTCTTCCTCCAGACAATAAAACGAAGAGAAAAAAAAACATAAATATATAAAAAGTTCATTGTCTAAAGAAAAAAAAAATCCAGTGTATATTTTTCTCCAGAGAAAAAAAAAAATAACACCCGATTTTAGCAGCGAGAGCCACAAGTGACGAATTCTTTTTCCAAAAGTATAAAAGTTTACCTTTCTAAGTTGCGATGAACCTTTTTCTTTCTCCAAAAGTACAGCGCTATCTTTGAAAGTCGTGACTAACTTTTTTCTTTTCAACTCATTTTTTTTTTCTGTAATGATCTGCGTTTTTTTTTTTTTAGTTACCGTGAACCTTTCAGTTGCAAGTATTATGTTAGACACTTCCTTAGGCTTGATAACATTTGAGTCCGACGTCGTTAGTATTTTTAGAATACTATTTCAACGAGAGTATTTTTTTTTTCAATGTCATTATTGGTTTCGATTTTAGTATGCTCCTTGAATCCAATGTCGTCAGTGTTTAGTTTTTTAGAACACTGTTTTTAAATGTGAGTACGTTCTCCGAATCCAATGTCGCCAGTGTTATGGCTTGCAATAAGCCACAAAAAAAAAAAACAGAACAATGGAATAGAGTTTAAACGATGTATTACTGGAACAACAATGTAAAAAAGTTACAACTGAAAAGAGTAGTAAATGTCACCGAGCAGGTGAAGGTTGCTCTGGGTGTTTAATCCACACCTGGGATCAAAAGGTCTATGGTTTATATAATGGATAGAACAATCCATTTGGAGGGTGATTCCCCCACAACAGTAAATTAATTATTTAAATTTTAATAGACATTTCAAAATGGGGGGGGGGGTGAATTTAAAAAACGTTTGTTTGAAATATTATATTCGGTTTATTGGAAAGAGCATAAAATTTCACATTGACACGTAAAAATTGAACCAATAGAAAAATTTTGATAGATTTTTTAAGTTTAAAAATTGAAAAAAAATTTCACTCGTAAAATTTAATTGATTTCATATGTAAAAAAATGGCTGGTTGAATGCGCACTGGCACTTTGTAAACACTGTTTTTTAAAAAATAAAAAATAATATTCCTATTATTTTTTAAACAACTTTAATAGTTTATTTTGGAAATATATTCCATACAGAAAATAATCAACTCACTTTAAAAAGAGAAATTACGAATTTTTTTATATTTTATTCGCAGTTTTCTGTTAGGGGTGTCAAAAATTCCCCCAAAATCCTGATACACCTAGTGCCTGGCGTTGCCCGGGTGTTTGGAGGTGTATGTTGAGCAAAAATAAATAAATAAAAAATATTTTGGAGTAGGCAGGCAGGCAGGCAGGCAGGCAGCAGTACTGCGAAGGAGGAAAAGAACGTGAAAAACAAACTCCCAAAAAACGTGACGTCTTTGCTCTTGCGTCCATCGCCGAACCGGAAGTGGCGAATGTTTAAATTAAGGCTAGTCAATCGAAAAGAGGCGATCACTTTCGAAAATATCGGCGAAAAAAGCGATCCCTCCTTGTAGAAAAGTGCCCAGTTGAGGGTGAAGGAATTAATGTTTATATCCAATTTTTCGACATTTGTCGCCCAAAGGGTCAATCTTCAAAACGATACCGATCTCGTGAAAATCCGTTGCCTCTGTCAAAAGTTTTAGCCAGACATACAAACATACATACATATATACATTTAAATAGACAGGTGAGATTTATATTATAGATTTATTTTGGTTTTGGTCATTTGATTGGAAGACAGGAGACCCTTGCCACTAACACCTTTTTTCCAGGTATGCCCCTTAGTTCCTGTTTCTTAGGGGTTAGATAGCTCTTCTCTCCATTGATTGGTCATTTGATTGGTCTCTCCATTGGTTGGTCATTTGATTGGTCTCTCCATTGATTGGTCATTTGAAAAGTAAAGAAAGGAACAGAAGAAGAAAGAAAGAAAGAAAGAAATTAAGTGTTGTTTTTTTTTTGTTGTTGAATAACTTATTTTATTTGAATAAAATAAAATATGCATCATGTGTGCTTGAAAGCCAAATCACAACGCAATATTACGAATTTAAACAAATATTTTACTTGCTTGAAATTTATAATTTATATATTTCGGAGTCAAACTCCATCCTCAGTATTTTGTTTGTTTTCTTTTTTTGTTTTTGTTTCCTCTTTTTCCTTGCCATATTGTAAAGTTGGAGAAAGAAAAGTCAGTAGTAAAGATCCGCGTGTTGTCTCTCAGCGGTTTTTCATCATCATCATCATCATCATCACTACAATTTTGGTTTCGCTACACCTTAAGCTTAGTGCCACTGCCAGCGATTTCCTTGCGGGAACTCTACCGACGTAGGGAGTAAAATATAGTCATCCACAGACAATGCTGTTTCGTTGTTAATTCGGTCCGTTGGGTTAGTAACCCCTGATGTCCAACTCATGTTATGCCTTGTGAAGGGTGAACGTGAGTAAAAAAAAAAATTATGTTAAAAAATTTTAAAAATAAAAGCTATGGCAAAAAACTGAAATGGGGGGGGGATAAGTTGATTAGATAAAAAAAGAGGAGGAGGAGGAGGGGGAGAACGAGACAAAAAAAGAATGCTGATATAATTAGTCTAATCGACCAGAAAACGAAGCTAGTCAACGTTTTAGATATAGCTTTTTTAGAGTACAGGGCAGAATGACAAAATTGTCGCCCTAGAAAAGACAACATGATTCCATTTCCGTTTGATGAAAACCGCTTTTGTTTTTTTGTTGCAGACCATCTACTAGTTGTGTACAACTCCCAAGAGTGACAAGAACCTTCTATCATGTCTGAAAGTGACACAATGTTCAATGAGGGAGATTGGAGATGTGCCGCTTTATAACTCATGCTCTCTACCAATCCAATTTTTGACAACAGGACCATTGCCAGCATCCTCAAAATGAAAATCTAGACGGTTCAATGCTTTAGGGCACAAGTCAATGAAGTTTCAGACGATGATTATGGTCTTTGGTGCAGTTTCAAGTGACGTCATGCCACCTGACATCTTCAAAGTCGGATTGAAAGTCAACACCAAAGTGTACTTGGCTGGAATGTGGTGATCCCCTGGTGCAATCAGGTGGCCGCTGGCAGACTGTGAGTGTGGCAGCAGGACTCGGTACCAGCTCACAAGTCATAAGAGACTCAGGCTTGTCTTCAGAAGAAGTGCTACGACTTTGTACCCTTCTCTTACTGGCCTCCCTCCTCCCCCGACTTGAACCAGCTAGACTACTTTGTTTGGTCATATGTCGAGAACATCACTAACCTGATCTCCCACAACACCAAAGCCAGCCTGATCACTGCCATCCAAATTCCTGCAAGCACTTGTGGAAAAGACATGCTCCAGTTCCGGACCCGTATCGAGGCAGTGATTGAGGCTGAAGGCGGCTACATTAAATAGATGTCAGCTCTACTACATAATCAAGTTACCTGAATTGAGTTTTTTCAATAAAAGCTTTAAAATAAAGCTGTAGTGTTATTTTCTTTAGGGAAACACATTTATCGTTCCACTCTGTATTACATTTGCGATGGACCCCTCCTCCTCCTTCTCCTCCTCTTCCTTCTCCTCCTCCTCCTCCTCCTCCTCCCATATAATCATAGCATAGTCAGAAATGCACTAATTTCATGCTTCTGAATTTGATACAAACGAATAATTATAAAGTTGAAAGAATTTTTGAATGTTAATTTTTTTAACAGAAAATTCCGCACTTATTCCAACTTTGGAAATAAATGGTTAACTCTGATATTTATTCATTTGCTGTTTCTTTGTCAATTTATTGTTTAATTTTGGCCTGCATAACCCTAAAAAGTCAGCAATATGCCACCTCACCCCATTCGAAAACTTTGGAGACCCTTATTTAAAGGTGATGAAAGTGCATCTGCACCATCGAAGGTGATAAGTGCACGTGCATCTGCACTGTTGTTGGTTGTAGTGCTTGCACACGAAAAGAAATGAGTGCATGGGAAAATATCAGCAGCAACCGAAGGATGGCAAGTGATTTTATTAGCAGCAGGAGCAGCATTTGAATGCGTATGCAAATTAGGAAGTGTGTACAAAGTGTCACGAAAAAGAAAAGGAAAAAAAGTACACCATGTGGTTAGGGAGAAAAAAAGTTGACACCAAAGGAGACAGACGTGTAAAGTGAAGGTGAGGAGGGGTTGGCTGTGGCAGGTATGCAGTCAGAAAAAAGAGAAATGCGAACCAGGTTAAATGAACATGTGGCAGCAGGAGATTTTTTAAGTTGTGTTGAGATGGGAGAGTAAAAGTCATAAATACTTGTGTTAAAAAAGAAAAAATGCCGACCTGGATTTATTTTTATTTATTTATTTGGTTTGTCTGTAAGTAAATCTGCTCGGTTGAAAGTGATGATTGCAAATGCATCTGCATTGTTCAAGTTAAAGGCTTCTCGACAAATGCTCAATCGTTGGGATCAGCGATGCACTATAGGTGAAATCAAATATGCAAGTCAGTCTGAAAATTTGAAAATGAAAATAAAATTAAGATAAAATATCGAAATTAAATACATAAATAAATTACTAATCTAGATCATACTTAAATAAAAGAAAAATAATTGAAATGATAGGAATTGATATAATATAGGTTCCTGTTATTCAGCCTTAATTTCTATCTTCTGAGGACGTGCAGGGTGTTAACTTCTACTATGACACGTAAGAAAAAATAAAACTGTCTGTATTTCCTGTAGAAGAATATTTTATTGTTCAAAAATTTGAGAAAAAATAATTTCATTTTATTTTAATGAATAGAAATGTTTATTAAAATCAAATTTGCATTCATTTGTCTTTCAACTGTTAAATGTTGTATAGATAATCTATAGTTAAAATAGATGAAGAAAAGAATTGAATGTATAGATAAGTATTCCGAGTTTACAAATATATTTGCACACAGTTAAAGAACGGCAGTGATGAGTGTGTTCTAAGATGGTAACTCTGTAGAATCATAAATTTAAAAGCATTAAGAAAGCACCATAATTAACCTAATTAGTTCTCCGAAAGAAGTTAATATAAAGTTTTGTTACAATAAATTAATTCCTTTTCCATATATAAAAACACATGACAAATTTTTCTAAAACAGTGATTATCAAACATTGACAGCATATAATTCATATATAATAATTTATAGTGATGTGTAACTAGTCAGACATATCAAATAAATATAAAGGCAAAGAAATACATAGAGGGAGAGCAAAAACATGAAGAACAAACGTTATGCATATAACTAAATAATTGTAGGGAAAATTGGTAGTGTGCATGTTTAGCACAGGTGTCATTCGCTTAAGAAAAGAAAGAGAAAAAGTCTTAAACTCAAAACCTAACCAACATGAGACAAAAATGTCTTATGAAAATTGAGATGCGGTCGGGTTTGACAGTATAAAAAACCCCAGCATTTTTTCGATTGGAGGGGATGATTTCTTTTTTGTCAGCTCGACGTTGGTACAGTGTACTTTGCAATCTGGTGTTAGTTGTAGAAAGCTTGTTGAAAAGGGAACAGGACGGATTTTTGTTATGTGTGCTTCGACACGACGAACTTGGCGATCTGCAAATCATCCTTCTTTTTCTGTAACTTAAACATTCAACGATTCTTTTTATTTAACAAAGAACCGTTATATTTAAATTATATTTAATTATATTTATATTTAAGGATTAAAATTATATTTAAGGATTAAAGGGACTTCATATTTATATGAACTGTACTCACTGGGAGTTTTCACACAGATCATCATCAAATATTACTCATTGACAACAACTGGTAGTGTTCCCTGGAGTTTCTCCAGATGTCCAATCCTCTCCACATCTATAGATAACCATTGCAAATGACTTTGCATTATCGCAACAGCCACTTGTCATTGATTTTTCGCTAGAAACGTGTAGCAGAATTGAACAACAACATTAGGGAAGTTAATTACATGGTGAAAGTAATGAAGAAAATGACTTACACAAACATATGCGCCTCTCTCTATCTTGTCGGATGAATCAATGCCTCTCCCATGCTATTCGGCCACATCTTGACCAGTCAGGGGTACGGCACATTGATATTTCCTATCCCCAAAGGAAATCGGCCAGCATCCGGTTTGAAGAAGAACAACTCATCCTTACGCAGAGAGACACCAAACGGAACGGACTTCCTTTCTTCTCTTGCGCGAGCCTTTTCTAGTCTCACACAAAAACACGCGTTCACATTTCAAGCTATATTACTTGTCATGTACATACGCACACACAAACATACATGCCCACGTCCACATATGTACATACACTCACATTCACTAACGTACACACATGTACTCACATACACGCATGCATGGACAACGTCACTTCCCCTTTCAAAGGAAATCCACACATGCGCAAAAGACCACCGGAAACAATTATAAAAGCAAGAGACAAGCTGTTTCCAGCCCTTTTTTGACTTAGCTCTTGAGCTGAGCGGTTGTCGGACCATTTGCCCCCCTTCGGGGCGCCCGTGTGCGTCACCTCCCCTGCGACTATGTATGGGACACGAGCTAACAGACTGTATGTACACCTTACATGTTTTCTGTCTCCATGGCCTGGATTGACTTTTTCTCATTCTCTCTATACTACAACAGACTTTCCTCCTCACCAGCTAACAGCAAGAGACGCACACCAAACTGGATTGACTTTCTTTCTTTCTCTCTCTACAACAATAGGCTTTCTCCTTCTCACCAGTAAACAGTGAGAGACGAACGCGGACATGAACATGTGTTGTACCCTTTTCTTTCACTTGTTTCTTCACGAAATAAATCCTAGTTCGTTTAATTCAAGTAAACGCGTTGTTCGTTCCTTCCTCAAAGCAATTCATTTTTCCTTTCCCAATTCAAATCATTTCACCTATTTTGTACGACTGGGGGATATGTATAATATATCCACCAGTCCACTACAATCTCTCTCTCTCTCCACCTCGGTGTTATCTCTACGGTATCGACGATTCTACTGGAATAACTACCGCAATAATACCAGGTGCCGGAGTCCAGCTTTCTACAAGGAAAATACCACATTCTCCCCAATAAACCTTTTCTGTGACCTTTTATGAAGTTGTTGCGTTTGTCATTTCAGAAGCTTGTATCGAGTTATTTATTTTATTAGGGTGTGCCCTAAAAGCATTACAAACCCTAAAAGTTCGAACAAATATTTTTTTTCATTTAATTTCCTTTATTCAACCACACCTCTCTTGAATCGGCACTGCAAGGAGAAGTCCAGGATGCCAAGATAAGTGGAGAGCACATACAACACTTGGAATTCCCAAATTTCTTTCTTAGAAGTGCACGCCTGTGGAACTCTCTTCCGTTTGCCTGTTTCCCACCTGACTACAACTTGGATATCTTCAAGTCCAACATAAACAAATTCCTGATAAACCTCCCCCTTAAGTAAGACACTTTATCAAATCTCCATTACTAACGATTACTACGATACTATCCCATTGATTACTGTACAAGCAATAACCCTTATCCCCGAGTGGCTTCTGGGCCTTGATAAGTGGTGACCACCATGTAAAAAAAAAAAAAATGATCACCCATTTTAGTAATGACCAGGGTGAATGTTGCTTAACTTTGGTGATCTGACGGGAACCGGTGTATCCAAGTGCTTATGCAGTATGCCAAATATACTTTCTCCACACCTAAGTTATCATCCACTGCTATTGGATTACACGTCTTAGCATCGTATTCTGCGTATATCTTTTATTTTTTCTATGACGTCATTTGATTATTTTGGAGTACTTTTTTTTTCTTATTTATTGCCTACTTGAAAAGCTCTTAGAAATTATTTTATTTGCTTATTTCTCAGTTTCATCAACTTTATTACCCGATTTTTCACGAATGTAATATTTTGATTCGTATGAATACATGAAGTTGTATTCCTACAAGTCTGCAGGGAAAAGGGTAACGACCAACGTCCAAATTCATGACGGTGACGGGAGCATAGGTCGAAACTTCTTTCCCTAACAAGAAAAACAAACAAAAAAACATTGGTAAATAGCAACAACTCGGGAACAAATTCTAAAACTCAAAATAAAAATTTTTATTTAATCGGAAATAGTTTATTGATTATAGATGGGAGATGTGTAATTTGTATTCAATCCTGTATATTTGTAATCTCCCATGAGTATGAAATTAATAAGATTAAAGTCCATTGCTAGATTTGCTTGGTTCATTAGTTATAATTGCAATCTACCCTATCCTGTCACTTAATTGACTCACTCTACATGACACTATGAATAGTTGTAACAGATAAATTCGCTATGAGGAACTTAGAAGCAATCTCTCTGACAACCCATCACTTTTGTACTTTCTGTTATTACATACTCTTATTAACTTTACCTCCTTGTGGTCTTATTTCTTTTTAGCCTTTTAAAAGCATAACATCAGTCAAGAGGTCAAGATGACACACATGTTTAATGCCAACGCTGTGGACTAAATTAATCGTTAATTTAATGATATTACATGTGCACCTACAAGTGTAAGAAAGAGAGTAATACATATATTATATATGAATTTGTACATGCGCTGATACCTCGTGCTACCAGATCAGGCTGTCTGGATACCAGCTTCCTTTAAGACCATGTTTATCATTCAGGCTATGTTTAGTTTTTTAGAACATGTTTAATTTTATAAACATGTTTAGTTTTTAGATTATGTTTATCTTTTAAGACATGTTTATTTTCAGAAAATGTTTATTCTTAAGATGTTTTTAGAACATGATTATCTTTAAGAACATGTTTATTTTGAGGACATGTTTATTTTGAGAACATGTTTATTTTTTAACAAATTGTTTATGAGAAAACTTGATTTTAAAAAACGTTTATACTTTATATGTTAATCATTTAGAACATTTGATTTTATCAACATTTTTATTTTTAGAACAAGTTTATTTTTACAACATATTTATCTTTTAGATCTTGTTTATTATTTCGAACATGTGTAGCAATCAAAACTTGCTACAATCACAGGCGGGAGCTAATTCTCGTAGCTCGAGATTTGAAATATATTTTCTCCCTGGCTTGTCCAATCACAAGCCAGGTCTCAATGCTACTAACGAAGATGACAAATAAAGTTGCTTTTGAATATAGAATGAAACTCCATTCCGCTTTGTCATCATATTTTGGTGATCCCTGAATATGTAGCCTTCAATGGCTTTGTTTGTTATTTTCGTTTTTCTAATCCTCTTAAACACAACAAAAACTCTCAGTTTCGCTCCCACTTCACATTGCCCGAGAATATCTTTTTTCCTTTCAAAAACTCGGTTTGATTGCATATTTGTAACAAAAAAAGGGGCACATAAAAAACTACGCACTTTTTACAGAAAAACTGCCCTTTTACACTGAAAAGCGAAAACATCTTCAAACGTCACTTATTTATCATTGAGAAGCCATGAGAACAGTGTTCTACCACCGAGCGTTCTTTGCTCCAAGAAGAAAGACAAAACATTCTCGTCGAACATGGTAAACTAAAAAAGCTGAAATATTTTCAAAGACACGTGTCACATAAAAAAAAGTAAAAACATTTTAGTGGAAACACATTTCACTAGAAATATTTCCCACATTTTCATGGAAAATGATAAACCGTTTCAACCAAATACGTTTCCTCAAAACATCTTCGCCTTCACAATGGCTACATACAACAACAAAAAAAAAGAGTGAAGACTTTCTTCTTGTACGAAAACATTTTTAAATTTTATTTGTTTTCATGCTCCCTTTTTCTATTACCAACTCTCTGCCTTCTACGCATACTGCAGATATTTAAACAATAACAAAAACATGGGTCAACTCGACTCCATTTACACACGTGGTGTAAATATTCTCTACTACAAGAAACATTCCCCTCACAAAATTATCTCAAAAAAAAAAATATCTTCTCACCGAAAAACAACAATTTTTTTCCCCAGAAAAAATAAATAACTATTTACTGAACATTTGAGTCCAACAAAAATGCGTTACTGGCGACTAGTCATTCAAAACACTCTTTACAGAAGAACATACTCGAAACATTTTTCACAACCTCCACCAAAGTAAACTCTTCAACAAAACAATTTATCACCGATGTTTAGCAACAAGCAACTTAACGACTTCAATTTCCATGGAAATAGTTTAAATTTTAAAAAATTTTATACAATTCTACGAAACAAATTTAAACATAGTCACAAGCATCAAGCCTCGTGTTGACACACAAAAAACGGATTTTACAAGCAGCTGCCATGGACGGACATATTACAAAATCCTCACTACTTTGCATTTTCTAAATTACAACTGACACACATAAAAGAACCTTTCTTTTATTTCGATAAACATTTTTGGTTTTCTTCTGAAAACCAATCCAACAAGGGGGTATCTGTAGAAAACTTGCAACAATCACAGACAGGAGCTAGTTGTCATGGCTCGAGATTTGAAATTCATTTTCTCCTTGGCTTGTCCAATCACAAGCCAGCTCTCAATCACGTGACTAAGTACATAAAAGGCTAAATTGTAAACCCTCTTCCTCTCTTTTTTTCCTCCTGCCTTATCAGGCAGCAGACCTTGCTTGGGCATTTTGGCCCCACGCTAACGTGAGCATCACAAACCAAAATGGCCATTGTCAAAACTTGTTACCACGTGCATTTCACACATGTACTCTTTCCTACCATGAGACACTAACCCTTTTGCCCATCTCTACTACTGGACGCACGCTCCTACGATGTATACATTGAGCACTTATCTCTTTCAACAGGCTTGTTGGATATCTAATCTTCGTCTCCACATCAAGAACTTTTCTCACTTCTACCTTAAATACAAGCGCGCACAAACTAATTCTCCTATTGACATGTTTCTCTCTTGTACACGCTACTAACGAAGATGACAAATAAAGTTGCTTGTGAATATAGAATGAAACTCCATTCCGTTTTGCCAACTCCTGAATACGTAGCCTTCAACGGCTTTGTTTGTTATCTTTGTTTTTCTAATCCTCTGAGACACAACAAAAACTCAGTATCGCTACCACTTCACATTGCCTCTTATTCTATACATGTTTATTTTTTAGAACATGATTATATTTTTAGAAGATTTTTATCTTTTAGTTAATGTTTATTTTAGCACATGTTTATTTTTAGAACATGTTTAGTATTCAGAACATGTTAGTTTTCAAAACAAGTTCATTTTTTAAAATGGTTATTTTTTATTTGTTTTTGTTATAATAATAATAATAATAATAATAATAATGTGAAAAATACTTACTGCACAACTGAGAGAACAAATTTATCAATCCCTTTATAACCACGGACTACTCCCAGAGGAAGAGAAAGGATTCTAAAAAGGAAAAAGAGGACACACGACATACATAGACCAAAGGATTCTGAAGGAGGTCAAAAATAGAAAAAAGAACCTAGCAATGGCATGGATAGATTATAAGAGAGCATATGATAGAATCCCGCAAACATGGATAATAGAATGCCTGAGAATGTACAAAGTACCAGGTAATATAACCAATCTGATAGAAAAGGCAATGGAAACATGGAGACTTGAATTGACAGCTGATGGACAACGCATAACTGAAAATAAAATACAAAGAGGGATCTTCCAAGGTGACTCCCTATCACCAATACTGGTTATTATAACCATGATGCTCCTGAACAACACCCTAAGAAAATGCCAAGCCGGATACAAGTTCACTAATACAGAGGAAAGAATGAAACATCTAATGTACATGGATGACCTGAAACTGTTTGCAAAAACAAAGACAAATCTAGAAACTCTAATAAACACGACCAGAATCTTCAGCCAGGATATCCAAATGGAATTCGGTATGGAAAAATGTGCACTGCTAACCATGAGGAGAGGAAAACTAGAAGCAACTGAAGATATAGTACTGCCTGATCAAACAGAAATGAGGGCACTAGGTGAACATAATAACTATAAATACTTGGGAATGCTGCAAGCAGACGCCATCAAATCAACAGAAATGAAAGAGAAAATAGGAAAGGAATACCTCAGGAGAACAAGAGAACTCCTTGAAACCAAACTAAATAGTCAAAATCTAATTAAAGGAATAAACACGTGGGCAGTATCACTAGTAAGATACTCTGGACCATTTATAAGCTACACCAAAGAAGAACTAAGGAATCTACACCTGAAAAAACAAGAAACTAATGACGATGCATAATGCACTACACCAAAAGGATGATACTGACCCACTCTATGTGAAAAGGAAAGATGGAGGAAGAGAGCGGGTCGGTATAGAAGACTGCGTGAATAACACAAAAAAAGGATTAGAGAAATACATAATGCAGAACACCGAAAGAACAATTACTGCAGCAAGAGACACGGAAGAAACAAACAAGATAAAAAAAAAGATGAGGATTAAGACGAGGAAAGAAAAATGGGAAAAGAAACAGGTACCTGGATGATTCATAAAGATTACAAGAGGAGAGACTAACGAAAACACTTGGAAATGGCGACAAAAAGAAAACCTTAGCAGGGAAACTGAATCACTAATAACAGCTACACAAGATAACTCAATTAGAACCAACCACATCAAAGCAAGGACCAACAAGGCACAAGAAAACAGCAAATGCAGACTCTGTGGACAAAGAGATGAAACAATAAACCACATAATAAGTGAATGCAGCAAACTAGCCCAAAAAGAACATAAAAATAGACACGATCAAGTGGGGAAGACAGTACATTGGCAATTATGCAAACAAATGCATCTTGAACACACAGACAAATGATGCAAACATAAACCGGCAGCAATACTGGAAAATGAAAGTCACAAGATCCTATGGGACATGGATATACAAACGGATAAACCCATCCAAGCAAGAAGATCGGATATCATATTAGTTAACAAGAAATAAAAGTCCTGTCAGATTCTAGGCTTTGCCATTCCAGCAAACCACAGAGTGAAAAGCAAGGAGACCGAAAAAGCGGAGTAAATACACTGAATTGGCCAGAGAGCTCAAAGGGCTCTGAAGAATGAGGAAAGTAAAGATAACACCACTAATAGTAGGAGCACTAGGAACCATACTGAAAAACTTGGAAAAAATATTGGGAGAAATTGGAATCCGAGGGATGGCAGAAAAAATACAACGAATTTCAATAATGAAAACTGCAGAAATATTAAGGAAAACCCTTGAATGTGGAGACTAACACCACACATGAACAACACGGAAACGGCTACAAATATAAACACAAACGAACATCACATAGAATCATGAAAACAAACTATATAATTGAAAAATATGGCCCCCCCCTCATTGGGGGGGGGCGGTATCACTATAAATGAGCACCATACCAAATAGTGTCAAGGAGGATGGAAAGACTTAGGAGAGAAAGACTTAGGAGAGAAAGCACTAGCCAGACCTTTGCTAGATGAGTGCAAAGTGGACTGGGACCTTGCCACCCAAATCCCAGTTAAGACCAATGGTTGCAGCTAACAAAGAATCGATGGTAAGCGACTGTTGCGATAAAGCAAATGCTTTTGCAAAGGTTATCGAAAGAGGTGGAGAGTACTGGAAATCTGGGGAGACTTGTTGTCACTCAGACTCCAGGGAACACCACAAGTTGTTCTAAAAGGGCCATCTTTGATGGCTTGTGTGACTACTCCTAGTGAGTAAATAATAATAAATCTAAAATGGAAATTAGTTAGACAATGGAAATGTAAAAAAGTTAAGGTGATGCTCATTGTAAATGGAACGCTTGGGACCATAATGAAAAGCCACTATAAATGACTTAATCAAATTGATGAGATAATTTCTTTTCCAGTTTTGCAAAAGGCTTGCCTGTTAGAAACAGCAAAACTGTTAGGGTACAACTTGAATGTTTAAATTCAAGGGAATTGATCTGATTTTTAAGGGAAAAAAATCCAACTAAAAATATCCACAAGTTAAGACTACTATGAAATAATAATAATAATAATAATAATAATAATAATAATAATAATAATAATTGTTGTTGTTGTCACCCAAATTTCAGTGAAGATTAATAGTCATTGCCAGCAAGAAGTCAATGGCAAGTGGCTGTTGTGATAATGCAAAAACATTTACAAAGGTTATTGAAGTAGGTGGAGAGTACTGGAAATCTGGGAAGATTTATTATCACCCAGACTCCAGGGAACACCACTCGTTGTTGCCAGAGAGTAATCTCTAATGACGGTCTGTGTGAAAACTCCAAGTGAGTAACAATAATAATAGCAACAATAATAAATAAAGAGAACTAAACCGTATAACTTTTTTCCTCACCTTAACCCCCCCCCTCCCAAAAGGCAAAAAAGATGGCACCAGCCTCAACTGATACTAGTCATGAAAGGTCAAAGGTCAAGGTGGATGGAAGGAGAGAACGCACTAACCACTGGATGAGTGGCCACCCAAATTCCAGTGACGATCAATGGTCATTGGCAGTGAGAAATCAATGGTAAGTGGTTGTTGTGATAACACAAAGTCATTTGCAAAGTTTATTGAAAGAAGTGGAGAGCGCTGGAAGTCTGGAGACTTGTTGTCACCCAGACTCCAGGGAACACCACCTGTTGTTATCAGTGAGTAATCTCTTATGATGACCTGTGTGAGAACTCCAAGTGAGTAACAACAACAACAACAATAATATGTTTTATTGATTGCACACATATATAGACGCACACATATATAGACACACACATATATTTTTTTTATGGGCATCATCACATTATCAAGGCCAAGAGGCCACTCGAGGATAAGGGTTAAAGAGTGTACAGTAGACATTGGACAATATAGTAATCATTAGTAATGAAAATTTGGTAAATTTGATAACTTATATGGAACGGCTCATCAAGAACTTATTTACGTTAGACTTGAACACAACCATATTGTAGTCAGCCGGAAAGCAGGAAAACGGAAGACAATTCCACAGGCGTGCAGTTCTAAGAAAGAAGCTTTGTTCATGGAATCTACGTTTAGGTTTAGGCACAGATAAAGAGTGGGGGGAATTATTGATAGTGTTTACAGCTAGACGAGTGTTTCTTGTGAAAGTTTGGCGAGGGGGGACTGTAGATTGAAGCTCAGTCGAACACTTTCCATGAAAATAACGATACATCAGAGACAAACTCGCAACATCTCTTCTGTGAGATAGAGGTTGCAAGGAAGAGAAAAGGACATCTCCTACGAGCTACGAAGTCTATTTTGAACTCTATCAAGGCAGGCCAAGTCCTTTCTAGCAGCTCCTGCCCAGATGTGGCAACAGTATTCCATCCTTGGACGTACCTGGCTCTTATATATATATATAGACGCACACATATATAGACGCACACATATATAGATGCACACATATATAGACGCACACATATATAGATGCACACATATATAGACGCACACATATATATGCAACAAAATATTCATACATTACATTCATATGGCTTCAACATTCAGTAAAATTGACATTCTAAGTAAAATTCTTCTGGAGGTTAAAGGTTCAATTCCAAGTGTGGGTAATACTAAGAATACAACTGTGAATTGCTTAAGACTTTTACCCGGTCATGACTGATGTAATGAGAGCATGCTATCCCCGTGGATTAAATAAAGGGTTCTGTTCGAAATTACGTGCAGATTCCAGAGTTCATCAGAATAATTCTAGAGTTCAACAGAATAATTCTAGAGTTCAACAAGATACATTTGAAGAAGGCTGCAGGTTATATCAACCAAAACATTGTGCAAATAACACTCAAGATGAGAACAGTAGTCCAAATAATCCAATTTATCAATCTCCATTTAAAAAATTCAGAAACATAAGACTAGGTCAAGGCAGTGATCCTGTATCCATACACCCGGAAATGACGTAAAAAAAGTTCGAAATGGAGGACGTAGAATCCCCGAGGATAGGTCAGCAGGAGTGATCGATATTTCAAACAATGTGTGGTAGAATGTTTTGATGTCATCCATGCCAATAAAATAGAGGCAGCAGACAACGATGAAGAGAAGCAGCGACAACAGGGAGAAAATTAACTCTCTGTCATTCTGCACACACACCCAACCTCACGACCCCACCATGTTGTCAGCGTTGTCACTAAAAAAAAACAAAAAAAAACAGTATTTTCGAATCATTCATTTCTGTTATGTATTATTTTAAAAGTGCAAGAGACTTTGTTTTGCATTTACATCTATTGTGGAGGCACACCTAAACTGTACAGATTTCAAACAAACCCTAATTAGCAATCCGGCAAGATTTTGAATAGCACAACAGACTCTAATTTTGGTGTCGTGACCAGGATCTGACTGACTTTTCTTTCACTCATCTTCGCAAGCCTGGACAGTAGACCGTTCATATCTGCCACCTGTAACTCCCCTTCTCTTTGTAAGTGTGATGCTATAGAACCAACTGGATTCAAAACCAGATTGTCAGTAGACCTCGTTATTCATTCCACCACCGTTACCTCCATTTTATGCTAAGTTTAGTTGTTTTGTTTACGGCATATCAACTCTTTTTTGAGTATTCAATGCTGAATTTAATAATTTTGGAAAAAGGTTTAATGCTTCAAGTTCTTTATATTTCTAACTATTTATTCATGGAGTTTGGTTTGAGTGTTTTGTTTTACAGCATATCAACCCTTTTTGGCTTATTGCATGCAGAATCGAGTAATTGAGGAAAAAGGTTTTGTTCTTCAAGCTTTTTATATCTTCAAATATTTATTCATAGAGTTTAGTTTGGTTGTTTTGTGGAGGAAAATCTTTACTTTTGGTTTTGATTTTGAAGAACATGATTGAGTTTTGCAAAGGTAAATGGGAAGAAAAAGAAAAGATGTTTCGTTGAGGATGCCAAATCAGCTACCACCGTCTAGAAAACAGGGAAAGTAATGCAATAATGATATGTCTTGAGGAATATGCCGGAATGCCCGCAGATGTTAACACGAGCGATAAAAATATAGTTTTTAATCTATTTTGTTGTTAAAACATAGCTTTAAGTAACACTGTTGCCCGGAAATAATCTCGGGTACTTCTACAGTTTATCGCCAAAAATGAAGACGCCATTTTTTCGGGCACTTGTCGTCAAAATCAGAAGGAGAAATCAGTATTTTAAGCCATGACCGAACCATGAAATAAATTTTAAAAATTAAACTAGACAATGATTAGTTAGTAGAAAGAACTAATTACTACGTATCCCAGAGTAGTATAAACACCCCCAACCTCCCCATGTTAAGAACGGCTTTCAATGTTGGGAGGGGGTGTTTATTCCGAAAGCCGTTCTTAACATAGGAGGTTAGGGGTGTTTATAATACGCTGAGGTACATAGTAATTAGTTCTTTCCAGAAGTAATCATTATTTAGTTTATATTTTTGTTATTTATTTCATGTTTATTGTTTCGGTCATAGTTTAAAATACTTCTCCCTCTGATTTTGACGATAGGTGCCCGAAAAAAAAAATGACGTCCCCCTACCTAACCTCGAAAGAATGCCAAAACAGATTTCACTCTGCATAATTCCGGTGACTAAAATAGGAAGTTACCTAAGTAAAATAATTGAAAACGAAACGTTATTCAATAATTAATAAACGCCCGGAAAAAATTACAAAGAGGATTTTTATCCTAAGACACCGGAAACTTCCGGTTTTTTGCATTCATCACGCATCGTATTTCTCGTGAAACAAGACGATTCACTTTTCTATATTTGTTTTGATATCGAAGGGTACGAGCAACAATGTCTGAAAGAAAGGTTTTAAATGTAAGTGAGATAACTTTATATCATTTTAAAACGTTTAATTGTTGACATTTTATTTGTCTCCGTCATAATTTTTTCTCTTTTATGATAATTTCTCGTTTTGTTAAAAATATCAAAAATATTTTTCACTTCTGTTATTGCGAACTCAATTTCATTTGCATGTTTAAGTGAATTAAACACTTTAGTCGAATATTAACGTAGTAATAATAACAATAAACTGAATATTTAGTTTCTACTACGTTTTTATACACAAACTATTTACACTGAAGTATTTGTGACACTGAATGCCTATATATGTCATATAATATGTCATCCTTCATGCCGGCCCATATTGGCTCGATTTTAAAACAAATTACGATGACAACCAAAAGTGAACTGTTATTACGTTTCTAAATTTTTGAGATGATGATTGATAATTCATATTATTTGCATTGTTCGGACTATAGTCCTCATCTATTCCGTCAAATTTCTACCGTCATGGCTGACGGCACGAGAGCATGCTATTCCTGTGAATTAAATGAACGGTCCCATTCGAAATTCCGTGCAGATTCCATTCCCGGGTTTTACAGAAAGATTCTCAAGTTCAACAAGATACACCTGAAGGAGATCGGAGGTTACATCGACCGAAACGTTTTGAAAAGATTTTGTTGAATTACTCCCGTCTCCAAATCGGGTTTCTCCCCCACCCCATCTATTTTGGGTTGTTTAAAACGAATTTGTTATTTAAATCTGTGAGAGAAATAAGTCTACTTACATGTTTGAGTGAGTGGTGGTGGTGGTGGTGGTCAGAGCGAGGTCGTTTTCCTTTTGGACTGTCTAAGTCAGGTAACTGTCGAGACCATATTTTTATACCTCCTACCAGAAGGAAGTAATTTGCATACGTTGGTTACAGTTTACTTAAAGGCATTGTTTTTTTTCTAGAGGTGGGGCTTTCAAGAAAGTTTTTGTGAATGTTATGTTACTAAAAGTTTTTTTCTTGCCGTGGTTACCTTAAGTTATTTGACTCCTGACAGAGTTAGGGTCGTGATTAAGGAATATTTCGCAATTTATTACTCCTGAACCTACTCTGATTTACCGAAAAACCCTTAGTGTTAAAGAATTTTTGACAAATCTTTGGCAAATTATTAGTCTGCAGGATATATTGGTATGTTATGACGTTTCTAGTGTCGGTGGAGTGGTAGGACTTATGGCTAGTGCTATAGTTTAAGGGATTTTTGTCGGGGTTGTTTCTGTATAAAATTAGCCCCCTCCCTCCTCATCCTGACTTTTTCTTTTTGTGATGCTAGTAATTGTGTATTTTACGAAATAAAAATCTCTTGTAAATGTCCGCTCAGACTCAACCGATACCTGACGTTGCCGTCGGAATATGCCAAGCGAAGCGCCATTAAAAACGTTCAGAAACCTGTTCACATTATTGTTTTTTTTTTTTTAATAGTATTTTAAAAGTTAACTTCAATTTTTATATTTTTGTTTATTAAATTAAGTGAAAGTAGAGAATAGTTACAAAACACCTTCCCATATTAAGAATGACTTTCTAAATGCTATTTTTGTGCCATAACATAGATACACAATTACCCACCATAGTTGTGTCAATACTGGATATTTACGAGAAATCTGGTTTATAATATGCAACAGTAACAACATCTGATTCGTACAATGCATCAAATTTTTATAAATAATTATAATCCATGTTTTAGTTTCACTATGGCAAGTGCCAAGAAGCAAAGGAATCCTTGCATCAATGTGAGCAAGATGTTCCAGCCCGACAACAACAGTTTCCCAATATATATATAGTTTCACCAAAATATTTGAGACAATAATTAACCAAGCTCTAGTCCATCACCTTACAGATGCTAAACTTCTGACTGACCAACAATATGGATTTAGACAATCCCGTTCAACAGCAGACATCCTAACTGTAATCTCAGAACGTATATACCAGTCACTGGACAAAGCGAATGAGGGTAGAGCGGTAGATATATTTAAGGCTTTTGACAGGGTATGGCATGAAGGTCTTCTCAGGAAAATCAAATCATATGGTATCACTGGAAAAATACATGACATAATTAAATCCTTCTTAGATAAGAGAAAAATCCAGGTTGTCCTCGACGGTCGTAAATCTAAACAATACAATATAAATGCTGGAGTGCCTCAGGGATCTATCCTTGGACCTCTGTTATTCCTAATATTCATAAATGACCTTCCTGACGAAATTGCCTGTGAGAGGAGCATATATGACACCACACTCTATAACAGACACAACAGGAAAACAAATGAACACATATCTAAAGAAACGGTAGAAGCACTAGAGGATGACCTGATCTGTAGTGGAATGGGGTCACATTCAATGCTGCCAAGACTAAACTTGTTTCCTTCAATAATTACAAGAAACCTGCTCTACCACCAATAGCAATGGCCAATGACTCTTTATCTGAAAGTACATCCTTTAAACTCCTCGGCCTAACGCTCTCAGGAAACATGAGTTGGAACAATTACATCGAGAGTATCATCAGGACTGCTGCGAAGAAGATAGGTTCTCTCTACCGTGCTAGAAAGCTACTAACGCCCGAAAGTATCCTGTACCTCTATAAGGCCACTATTCGCCCATGTATGGAGTATTGCTGTCATATTTGGGCTGGTGCATTTACCACTAGTCTCTCACTCCTAGACAAGATTCAAAAGAGAGTCGCCAATCTGATATGTCCTGAACTGTCATCTAAACTTCAGCCCCTGTCCCATCGACGAAATGTTGCAACCATCTTCCTTTTCTACAAGTATTTTAACGGTGAATGCTCTGACAAACTGCAAGCACTTGTACCCCCTCGACCTAAATACCCCCGACCATGTCTAACCATACATTGCTAAACTTACAAAACTATATCTAACCATACATTAACTCGTCTCTCTCGATCCAATACTGTAGCAAATTTAGCTGCTTCCACTGCATGAATTTTTACCTATACCCTCTCCCAGTAAAAATGAAAATGGAAAGCATAATAATGCCCTTTTTTAACCACGCTTGAGGAGTGAAAATTTTCTGTTGAAGCTAACCTAAATGCCCGATTTTTCCAGGAGATATTAACCTAAATAACCAATAAATATTAACTACCCATGCGGGGTCGCAGAAATACCTGGATTAGGACCCAGGTGCGGGGCGAACCCCCTCGGAGCTGATGGACCCGTAGGTCTTCCCAGGCCATCCGTCTAGGAGAAGGAAAACTCTGAAACTAAACCTAGGGGAGGGAGGCCTCTTCAGTCCTGGACGACAACCTTCCTAGAGCTGGTGACTCAAACAAATCACCGGTTAGCAAACCTAAACTGCTTAAGGAGGAGATAGACTCTGTCTATCGCCCGGCTTTCATACTCCTTCTTTGCCTATTGGCCAGGCGTAGAGGTACTATCACAGGGACTTGTCTGAATCACCCAGTGGTTGACCTTGTTTCCTGACTAGGGCAATGAACGCCGCTTTTCCCCACTCCTGCCACATCCCATCCCCCTAAACTGGACACAGTGGGGTGCTTCAGTGCCATATATGTCGGTGCAGTTGGACTGGGCTGGCTTTGCCTAATGGATTGAGGGTACCGGATTGACAGTTCCTGGCTGCTGTTTCCGACTGATAGTACAGGAGCCCTAACTCTTTGGTAGCGCTTAGAGCGGCTGCTCCATCAACAGTTGTAAAATATCGGGATGTTTGTAGTGCCATGTCGCGCATGGAAAGGGACCCTGCACTCATCCCCGGTGGGCTTTCCTGAGGCCACAATCCTGTGGGTGAGGACAGCTGATGGTCTACTTGTATTGCATGTCTGGTATTCTGCACAACTACTTGTCCAGCACCCCCTCACTCATCCACCCTAACTGAAACTTTTAAATAAAATAAAATGAAATGACAGCTCAAGCAAAAGTTACGTTTAAACCAGGACCAAACTCAAAGAAAACCAACCCGCCTCCTCCCTTGAGGCTTGCATTTACTAATATATGCGGGCTTAGAACTAACCTAGATGATGTTGAGTCATTTCTCCTTGTAAACACCCCGGATATCTTAGCATTAAGTGAAACTAACCTTCACTCCTCCATTCCCTCTAACCACTTTAACATGCCTGGTTATCTCCCACTCTACCGTAAGGACTCGGACAGACATATGCATGGACTTGGAGTCTATATTCGTAACACTCTCCCCCTGACTAGAGAAATAAAACTAGAATCAGAGGGCCAGGCCTTTATGTGCTTCAGACTAAATATGCAACACAATATTAGCTACTTGTATTTTCTCTACCGCTCTCCCTCAAACTAAGACTGTACCCTAATAAACAAAGTCTCAGACAGCATAGATATAGCACTCTCCCTCGATACTAGCGCACAAATACATGTATTTGGTGACTTCAATGTCCACCACAGTAACTGGCTAGGATTCTCAAATCACACAGACGTAGCTGGAAGCGCAACTCATAGCTTCTCTATATCTCATTCCCTATCTCAGTTGGTTACATTCCCGACACGTTTCCCAGACCAGCACGATCAACATGCCTCACTTCTAGATCTCTTTCTGACAACGGTTCCCAATGACTGTACAACAAATGCCCACAACCCACTCGGGAATGCTGATCACGCTGTGATAATGGTAGAAATCAGCCTAAATTCTCGCCCTAAAACTGAAGACCCACTTCTCAAAACAACGAGGTATTAGAAAAAGGCTGATTGGGAAGCCATCAGGGAGCTCATCAGAGATGCCCCATGGCAAAATATCTTTACTCTTCCAGCGGAACAGTGTGCAAATGAGACAACTGAATGGTTCAAAACTGCTATTGAAGCACATGTTCCCGCACGGAAATACTATAGCAAGCCCCACTCTCCCCAATGGTTTACTTCTGCTTGTGCAGCTGCCATTTGTCAAAGGCAGCATGCGTTCCGCAGATTCAACCGACATAAGTCCAGCTCAAATAAACAGAAGTTTATAGAAGCTAGAAATAATTGTAAGAGAGTGATAGACACAGCTAAGACAGATTACTCTGAAACCACCAGAAAGCGCATCGAAGCACAGAAATTAGGAACCCGGGATTTTTGGAAAATCTACAACAGCCTAGTAAATAATGGACAGTCAATTATTCCCCCACTAACAAACAATCATGAGGTTGCTTGCACGGCAACTGACAAGGCTAATCTGCTTGTCAGTCGGTTTGCCTCAAACTCCACACTGAACTCGGTACACTACTCACTCCCTGATTTTCCTCTGCGAACAGACGCCACACTTGACGATTTGAAAATCACCCCTTCTCAGGTACATGCTATTATAAAAAACCTAGACACCTCAAAAGCATGTGGACCAGATCTCATCCCGGCTGTGCTATTAAAAAAATGCTCTGCCGAGGTTGCTCCAGTTCTGTCGAAACTTTACAATAAATGCCTTAACGAATCTTGTTTTCCCGACTGCTGGAAAACCGCCTCTGTAGTACCAGTCTTCAAGAATTCTGGTGAAAGAACTGACACACTAAATTATCGCCCCATTAGCCTCCTCCCGCTTTTCGCCAAAATATTTGAGTCCTTAGTTAATCAAGCCCTAGTCCAGCACCTAACAGCTGCTAAACTCCTGACTGACAAACAATATGGATTCAGGCAAGCCCGTTCAACAGCAGATATATTAACTGTAGTTTCTGAACGTATATACCGTTCATTGGATAAAACAGAGAAGGGTAGAGCGGTGGCCCTTGATATATCTAAGGCTTTTGACAGGGTATGGCACGATGGTCTTCTAAGGAAAATTAGATCATATGGAATCACTGGAAGAATTCATAATGTAATTAAATCCTTCTTAAGTAATAGAAAAATCAAAGTTGTCCTCGACGGACATACATCCAAACAATATGACATAAATGCGGGAGTACCTCAGGGGTCTATCCTTGGACCTCTATTATTCCTGATATTCATAAACGACCTCCCTGATAATATTGTTTCGGAGATGGGTATATTTGCCGATGACACCACTCTCTATAACAGATATGAGGGGAAAACACATGAACACATATCCAAGGAAATGGCAGAAACACTAGAGGACAACCTCCAATCCGTAGTGGAATGGGGACAAAAATGGATGGTCACATTCAATGCTGCTAAGACTAAGCTTGTTTCCTTCAATAACTACAAGAAACCTTCTCTACCACCAATAGCAATGGCCAAGAACACATTGCCTGAAAGTACTTCTTTTAAACTCCTCGGCCTAACGTTTACAGGGAATATGAACTGGAATAGATACATTGAGAGCATTGCCAAGGCTGCTGCAAGGAAGTTTGGCTCCCTCTACCGTGCTAGAAAACTACTTACGCCTGCCAGTATCCTATACCTCTATAAGGCAACCATTCGCCCATGTATGGAGTACTGTTGTCACATCTGGGCTGGTGCATCTGCTGCTTGTCTCTCGCTCCTGGACAGGGTTCAAAAAAGAGTCGCCAACCTGATAGGTCCTGAACTGTCATCTAGGCTTCAACCTCTGTCCCATCGACGAGATGTTGCATCCCTCTGCCTGTTCTACAAATACTTTAATGGTGAATGCTCTGACGAACTGCAAACACTTGTACCTCCCCGACGTAACTACCCCCGACAAACCCGACAAGCTACTAAGTCTCATCCCTTTACAGTAGAGATCCCTAGGTGCAAGAAAGCCTTTTACTGCAATAGTTTCTTCCCCAGAACTGCGGGTCTTTGGAACTCCCTTCCGGGATTCTGCTTTCCCAACTGCAATGATATGCAGAAGTTCAAGTGTAATGTTAACAAACATCTTTCTACTCTTCTCCCCTCATAATGACCCCGCTAATTAATTCCCTAATAGTAGCCCCCTGCTTCAAAGTGGCACTGTGCCTTGTTTGGGGTGAAAATTGAATAAAAAAAAATTTAAAAAAATACCACCCCTTCACAGTAGAGATCCCTAGATGTAAGAGAGCCTTCTACTCCAGTAGTTTCTTCCCCAGGACAGCTAAACTTTGGAATTCCCTTCCGGATCCCTGCTTCCCTAACTGTACTGACATGCAGAAGTTCAAGTGCAACGTGAACCGACATCTTGCTGCCCTACTTCCTACACAGTACCCCTGATGCCCATGTCCCTGATAGTAGCCCCCTACAACAAAGTGGCAATATGCCTTGTTTGGGATGAAAATGTAATAAAAAAAAAAAAAATAAAAAAAAAAAAAATTCAAGTACAATCGGACAACCTCACAGATTGGAAACTCTACCACGAAGAAGTAGGCAACCTTGTAAGCACCATGCACTAGCAGTATCATGAATAAATAAAATACTCAAATTTAAAACAACAAAAAAATATCACTTATCTGTAAATTTACCGGTAAAGTCCAAAATGTAAATCCTTCTTTTTTCGATAACCACGTGTTTTTTTTTTTTTTTTTTTTTTTACGTGGAAGCTTAATTTTTGTTTAGAATTTTCCAGTCAGTGTATATTTTTATATTTAATTCCTGGTTTCCTTTTTTTCCGATATAAAAAAAAAAAAAAGACGAAACCCTATAATGCAGATTTATAGTATAATAAATAAAAAATTCAGGTATTTCTTTAAGATATTAAAAAAAAAAATAACATTGCATATCTTCGTCATTTCGTAATCCGTGTAAATCCAAAAATGAAAAATCCCAGTTTTCATGTACGATAGCGTAAAGGCGCCCACATTAAAAAAAAGGACGATGTTATCTCCCTTTATTCATATAGGGTCAATATGAAGCCACTCTCGAAAATTCCTTTAAAATTACGGCCAAATCTGTTCATTGCAATGTGGCCATAAAGTGGGTGCCCATTTGACGTAACATCATTATAGAAAAGTGACCCCCACTTTGTGACCATTTGTAAAATTTTTTCTCTTGGAAACTACTAGTTTCGTTTGCCGTATATATAAATGGTTATTTCCGTTTTCAGCGCCTCCAAAAACCTTTAAAAGTGGAAAATTTGAAGGAATATAATCCAATATCGAGATAGTGTTTTTTTACACTTATAGGCTTCCGTAGATAAGAAAGTGATAATTTTAACATCCGGTGTCTTTACAACTTTCTTGAAAGACACGCGTTGTCGCGATATGTGTTGGAAAAATCCTTCCATTTAAAAAATACATGGATTATAATACATAAATATGAATAAATTCTCATACAGGAAGATTAAAAGAAAGCATATCTTACTCATTAACCAGGTAAGTTCTTTATTTTGCCGTTAAAATAATTATCGTAAGATTCAAGTAATGTTATTGTTCGACAATCCGTGTAATGTTAAGTGAAGAAATCGAAGGAAAAATAAATAAAATTGTTTATTTCTCTATTAAAGCTTTTATGATATTAAAATTTGGTCTTTGCTCGTTTTATTGAAATAAAATTTACGGGTTTAAATTACGTTTTCATATTATTAAAATCTGATAGAAAGATAGGTGTCTATTCAAAATGGCGACTCAGCTGAAAATTCCCCCAAAATTCTGATACTGCTAACCATGCACTGCCTCATTTTGCTCACCTTTGGGAAAAATATTTCAAAGTTACATACGTGGTTTGAGAGAAAATCTGCTGAGACGGATCCTCTCGTTAAAGCCAAGCAAACCACACTTGCAGAACAAGGAAACCTGTAGATTTTCCGGTTGCCAAGAGCCAAACTCTGTGAACTGCTATACACTATGGACAGGTATGCCACATGCTTGATTCAAGACTCCCAAAACAGCTCCTTTATGGTGAACTGTCCAAAGGAAAAAGACCCACAGGAGGATAGTGGAAATGGTTCAAGAACAATCTGAAGGTTTCCCTCGTTTGGTTTGTATTCTAACTCATGGGGAAAACTAATCCAAGACAGATATACCTGGCGCGCTGATACAGAATTATTCCACAGGTTCCCAACATGCGGGAAATACTTCAGGACTCAAATCAGTTTAACAAGCCATCTTTAAACCCACAGAACAATTGCATGATCATGGTCATTTTTGCAAGCGATGAACGAACATCATCATTATTGTCAGAATTTGGTAAAATCATTCGGACAGTAGTAATTTCAGGGAACATCAAAAAGATGTCATATGTTGACATGAATATGGAAATGAGACCAGTGTAGCTTTTTTAGGTTAAACACTTTCTTTTTTTCTTTCTTCCTATTATATTGAACCAGTTGCCAAAAAGAAAGAGGAAGTCATCACAGATAAAAGGCAACAGATGAAGAGATGGCGGAACACCTCTACTCCAGATTGAATGTTATAACAACCGCTGCTCTTGATGCTGTTGAGTGCTTGTCTGTGGTAAAAGACCTTGATCCTGATCTGACCATAGATTAGCTTAGCAGGGCCATTGATAGGTTGATCTCAAGGGAAGCTCTAGCAATGATGAGATCTTTTCTGACATGATCAAGCACATACAAAGCTACCCTACTGCTTTCATTGCATGGTCCTCTATCAGCGCTGGAAAGAAGAGGTTGTACCTCAGGATATGAGGAATGCTGTGGTCATTACTCTCTTCAGGAATAAGAGTGAATGAATCAATTGCAACGACCACAGAGGCATCTCACTAATCAGTCTTGTAGGCAAAGTTTTCATTTGGGTCCTTGTGGTTCACCTACAGAAACTTGTTGAACGTATCTACCCTAAGTTGCAATATGGTTACTTAGCTGAAAAATCAACAATAGTCATAGTCCTAACTTTTCGCCAACTCAAAAAAAATGCGGAAAATAAAAGATCCTCCTGTACGTCGCCATTATTGATCTCACCAAGGTGTTCAATTTCAGAAGTGTGATCACGTCCTTTCATGGTGATATATGAAGGACTGAGCAGGTCAATATTTTGTCCTTCAGTCCTCGCATTCCATAAGTGATGTTCCTGACAAAGGGAGAAGAATTGGTGTTTTTTTTTTGGGGGGGGGGGTCAGAATCTAAACATTTAACATTTATCGTTGATCTTTTTTTTTTTTTTCGTACTTTTAAGTAGTATTATATCTTTTTAGTTCCTTAAAGCAAGTACCTTCATGCATTGTCTGGAGCGATTTCCATAAAAAAATAGCAACACTTCTGACCCCTTCAACATCAGTAGTGGAGTCAAATAAGATTGTGTCCTCGCTCCCACTCTCTTCAGGATCTTCTTCGCTCAGCTTCTGAAACATTGAGCAAGTCAACAGAAGAAATTTACCTGCTTATGAGATCAGATGCTTCACAGCCAGGACCAAAGTGTGTAAATCTCTTGTCAAAGATGCAGCAGTGATGACGTGTACTTAATGCAATCTTCAATTACTGATGAATTATTTCTCCATGGCATGCAAAGATTGTGTTGACCTTTAACCTGAAAACAAAAACATTCTAAGACAAGGTACTGAAATATCATCAGTGATCACTCTTAACACCCGTGATTGACGTGGTCTGTCACTTCACGTACCTCAACTGCACTATCACTGAATATCTTTCTTAAGACTCATTGATAGTGGAATCAGGAAGGCAATCATAACCCTTGTGTATTGGACAACTGCATGTTATCAATAAAAACCAAAATGGCAGAGTAAAAGGTGCTCGTTAATACAGTCAACAGATCAATTTTTTAAAAATATATTTTAAGCAAAAACAATATTATGCACTTAATTGTTATGTCGAAAATAGTAATATATCCAAAAATTACAAAAAATCGAGTAGAAAATTAGTTATAGTTAAAAGTATTTTCTTCGAAAAATTGGGTAAAATTGCATTTTTCTTAGACGTTATAAAGTAGACAGTAGGAGTCTTCACACAGGGGACATAACTCTGAAACCAGTACTTGTTCATGGCTGCAATATTTGTTGTTTATAGCGCTAGACTTTTTTTTTCACTAAAAACGCAATAGCAATTGTTGTACTCAATAAATTTTCGTAATTTTTGGATATATTAATATTTTTTCGGCATGACAATCAAGTATGTAATATTGTTTTTGCTTAAAAACAGTATATTTTAAAAAATCGATTTGTCGACTTTATCTTAACAAGCACCAAGTAAAATGTCTATCATGTATGACAGTAAGATTTGGAACACATACGTTTGGCAAGAAAAGTGTCTGAACACCTTCCACTTGCGAAGCATCATCTGTATCACAGGAATAACATGGAAAGACAGGATTCTTCATACTGAGCTCTCTAGCAGATCCTTCCAGCATGTTTGGGTTAGGGAATGCAGACGACATTGGTTGTGCTATGTCCATAGCATGTCATTTGACCACATTTCTAAAGATCTCTTGTATAAGGATCTGGCTTCAGGAAAGAGACTCGCCAGACAGTGACAGCTGTCATATTGCGATGTCGTGAAGCATCATCACAGAGCTTAGCAATCAACAAATCTAAATTAAAGAAACCTGTCTGAGGAGGAGAAGCTGACACAAGTCATCACAGAGAGGTGAACTCCCAGAAAGTGGGCCCTGTCGGTGGGGCGTTAGAATACACCGACTGCCCCCCTGCAGAGGGTAAAAGTCCCTCAGTGGGGGTCCTGGATATGACCTTAAACTATATCCAGTGGTGAGTCCCCAGCTTGCGGGCTTTGGGGAGTGTGCAGCCACCCTTTAATTATCATTGCTCCCAGGTCCACTCTGACCCGGAGTGGTAGTACCTGTTAGGGTCCCAACTATGGGTTAAACAGAAAATGACTTGAAAACAACAAATATATTCTATTAAAAATTTTTTTCTTCAAAATCTTTGGATTCGGCATTAAATAACCCGAAAAGGGTTGATATGCCGTAAAACAACCAACCAACCAACCCAGAAAGTGCCGGCTTAAGCAGACTGGAGACAGAACACACATCTAACCAATACGGCAAACACTGTCACTGTTAACCTCCACAGCCACAGGCATCGATGCTCCAGCCAAACAGATGATTAGAATGCTACTCGTAGTCAACACTGAATGGTGGAGGTCGATTTGACTATAAGGTCATTCCATACTTTTGATAATCTCAATTACTTTGTCTACATCATCTATACCTCTCCTCCCTTGATGCACATAAATGAAATGAAAATGAAATTGTGGAACTCACCAAAGATGGGATTAATCAGCTTCTTCTGAAGGAGGAAGTTCCATGGGAATATGAAATTCACAAGTGGTCCTCAGTCATATGTATATCCCTGTTGGGAGAGATGACAACATTAGATTTTTGCAACTCTTGCAGGAACGTGTCGACGTCCTCCTACATACAGTGCCTGTTATTTCCAAATTAATCACCTATCTGGTACTGACCAGGCTCGACGTTGCTTAACTTTTGTGATCTAGTGAGAACCGGTATGTCAATGTGATTATGCCGTTGATGATTATGATAAACTCATTTTCTTTTCATTTTTAAACCAATTTCTGTATTATTGATATATCTACATTCGATTTTCTAAACAGAAATACTATCCTCCGGATTTTGATCCATCAAAAATCCCAAAGTTACGATTACCAAGAAACCGGCAATACAGTATCCGTATTATGGCGCCTTTTAATATGAGGTAAGTTTGTCTCTTTCTTACATATTTTTTTCTCTGCATAATTTATTGTACAAGAAATAATTTTGAAAACATAACTAAGTCCTCAAGCACCAAAATCCCACCCCTTCACTGTTGAGGTCCCTAAATGCTGGAAAGCCTTCTACTCTAATAGTTTCTTCTTATCAACTGCTAGACTTTGGAATTCCCTCCCTGCTTCCCTCACTGTACTCACCTGTAGAAGTTTAAATGTAAGACTTGCCTTAAATAAGTTTACAGACTTTTTTTGTACAGGAATTTAAAATTATCGTAGACTCTTGAAAATTCAGTATGTTATTGCTATACATCTTATGAAATGACTGACGAGTTTTTATGATTTCAGGTTCAAATGAACAGCTACAGCAGAAATTAGAATACACCCTATTACAGCCTGATTGTCACAGCTGGTGAATTTGAAAATTGCAATCTGCACGTGAGGACACTTTAGAAGAATGATATGCAATAAAATTCTGTTTTTAAACTTGGAAAAAATGTCGCAGAAACATATGGAATGTTTCATACTGCTTTTGGTTCATCTTGCATATGGTGACTTGCAATGAAAGCTGGATCTCCGCCCCCTTAATTAAACACTTCATCAAATCTCCACACTAACGTAATGTACTTGCAATAACCCTTATCCCTGAGTGGCTTCCGGGCCTTGATAAGTGGTGATCACTGTGTAAAAAAAAAAAAAAAAAGATATGACATAAGAGATACAAGGAAGGCAGGGAGTCTGTAAGGATGATGAGAAGTTGGGGAGCAGTAAAGAAGTAAAAATACGAGAGTTGATTGGTCAAATAAAGAAATTCATGAATAATGAATAATAATCTATAGAGACAATAAGTACACAGTTGATGTCAGTGTAATTATTTGCAAGGAACTGAAGATGTGGAAGATTTAAGTGAAGTTTGTCTCAAGGATGCTCAGAGAACATCAGAAAGAAAGACGTCATGACAGCAGGGAGATGGTCTAGCTGATCAATTCAGATCCCACAGTTCTTGATGCTCTGGTGACTTGCAATGAAAGCTGGATCTACTGCTATGACCGAGAGACCAAGAGACAGAGTTCCCAGACCCAAGAAGGCCAGACAGAGGAAATCCACCCAGAAACTTATGATGATCTCATTTTTGACAGCACACACTGGGTTCCCACTGGACAAACAGTCAACAAGGAATACTATGTTGAGGTTTTAAGGGAGTTCAGGAAGAGATTCTGTTAGAAGAGGCCAACACTCTTCAAATCAGATCAGTGGCATTTCTATCAGGTCACTGCACCAGTCCACAACTCCATCCTTATCACAGACTATTTAACCAAGATGGGCATCAAGACAGTTCCTCACTCTCCCTATAATCCAGACCTTGCTCACTGTGACGTTTGGTTAACTCCAAGCGCAAGGAAAACCTTACAGTCTGTTATGAGACAGTTGAGGAGATGGAAGAGGCTATGACGAGGTCATTGACACACTCACACAAGAAGACTTCCATGGGGCCTTCTTAACGGTACAACAAATGCATTACAGATGGAGGCGATTACTTCAAAGGGGATTAGAGTTTCATGTGTGTACTATTCATAAAAGTGCCCATATGAAAAAAGTCTGAACTTATTGAAGGCATCTCATAATGTGAAAAAACATCTTGCTCATCTCCTTACATTTAAATGTAATGTGAACAAACATCTTGCTCATCTCCTTATGTCCAAGTTGCCTTGTTTGAGGTTAAACAAAAGTTAAAAAAAAAAAATTATAGTTTTTTTCATTTTTGTTTGTATTCATACATTCTTATATTGTCATTGATTTTTGACCAGCAAGGCTACCTGGTGTTGCTTGCGTTCATGTATAACAAAATAGCAGAGTTAGAAAAAAAACGTTTGTCTAAAATCTTTCTTTTAAAACTTCTCTTTACATTTTCTTCTGACAGTTTTCCCCTCTCTCTATCTCTCTAACTGCACCTCTCTTTCTTTTTGGCAACTGGTTTAATATAATGGGAAGAAAGAAAAAAAGAAAGTGTTTAACCTAATTTCAGTATTGTTTTTGAAACAACTGCCAGTACAGATAAAAAGGAAGTCATTTTACCCCCTCACCATTCCTGCATGCACTAATTTTGTCCCTGGTGACCCTAAGGGGATAAGTATTTATTTTTTCTCTATATCATAACCAGATTAGGATCAAAGTGAATCTGTCTGATTGCTTATGTGTATCTTGTGTAGTTTCTGACTTTTAGCCAAACACACGCATATGGACGTAAAGAATTATGAGGTTCTTGGCCTTCGGGGTCAAGATCAAAATCTCGTATCTGTTCTTCAGATACTACGCTTCAATTTTTTGTTCTCAGTTAGTGGAGGAGAAATCCTTCACGACTGAGACAATTTTTAATCTTTGTTCCTTTCTCCACATTAAAAAATCCCTTTTTTTGTTGTTTTTTTAATCAGATGGAGAAAATGGAAGTAATTAGTTTTAAAAAGAAAAAAAAATTCTTGTATTTTTTGCAACCAATATTAACGAAAAAAAATCTGAGATACATGGGTAAAAGTATTATTTTATTTAATGACCGGTGGTCTAAACTGACCAAACCTGTGGTCTAAACTTCTCAAATCAGAGAAAGCCCCCCCCCCTTTTTTTTTTTAATCAGACGGAGAAAATGGAAGTAATTTTTTTTTAAAAGTAAACAAAAAAAAGCTTGTATTTTTCAACCAATATTAATCATTGACTGCTGCTGCTACTCCCACCGATTTAATGCCTCTCACCACCACTTTGCCTAACGGCTGCTGATGCTACTCCCACCAATTTAACTCCTATCACCACTACTATTTTTGTCTCTGCTGCTACTCCTACCGATTTAACTCCTATCACCACTACTACTTTGCATTTCTTTTGCATTAAACATGGATATAAATACCACTAAAACATCCGCTGGGCCATAAGCTTCATTTTGGTACCTAAATTGCCTGGGTGGGTTGCCTGTAGGCTGACTTAAACTGCGTCACACACACACACCCACAGACAGACAGTACAGAAATTTATAATAGGATATATATAAATATTATTTTAAAAGTATTTTAATAGAATGTGCTCTGATGAACTCATTGCACTTATGACCCCTCGACAGACAAACCCCAACAAACCCGCTTAGAAACAAAATCACACCCCTTCACTATGGAGGTCCCTAAATATCAGAAAGCTTTCTACTGTAGTTTCTTCCCTTGAACAGTTAAATCTTTAAATTCCCTTTCTGCTACCTGCTTACCTGATTGTACTGATACGAAGAAGTTTAAATGTAACGTAAACCAACATCTTGTTAATCTTCCCTAGGCATGGTTGGAATCTATCCATCTGACACTTATTGTTTTTGACATTGTAGAAGTTTTTTTGTTTTTTTTTAAGCTCCTTACATCAAGTGGCTTCGTACCTTGTCTATATTCATAAAAAAAAAATTAAATATTTTCTACTTATTCTATTTACTTGTTTCTTATAATGAAATTTTTTTTTTTTTTTACATAGATGCGACACTTGTGGCGAATACATTTACAAAGGTAAAAAATTTAATTCCCGTAAAGAGACAGTTGAAAGTGAAGATTATTTGGGCTTAAAAATATTCCGATTCTACATCAAATGTCCGTGTTGTGTGTCAGAAATTGCATTCAAGGTAAAGAAATTTCTTAAATTCTTTTTAAATTATTTTATTGTCTTTTTTTTGTATATAATTATTCAATCAATAATCTGCAAAATGTTTTATTAACAAAATTTTGTAAACGATGTTTAAAATGCAAATATTCTTTGTTTTAAATCAGATTTTTTTTTGGTTTTGACTTTTATCTTTTTCTTATTAATTTTGGCGAACAAAATATTCATCATCAGAAAAAGAATGCTTCAAAAAATTAAACTCTTTTGTCATTTATTTATTACTAGTGGGGGTACCTGGCGTTGCCCGGGTATTTGGAGGTGTGTTGAGCATAAAAAAAAAAAAAAAAAGTGTTGGCAGACAGGCTCAAATCCGTGACACGAAGGCAGAAAAGAAAGTGAAAGAAAACGTGACCTCTTACCACTACGCTATCAAACCATAAGAAGTAAAAAGCGTTCAAATTTAGCGATGTCAATCAAAAAGTTGACTTTTAGCTAAGTGAATGAGTTCATGCTGGTGCAGAAATGAACGTTGGCTGAAGGCCAGTTAAATTTTCCGCCGTTTCATTTATTTGTTTCCCCACGATGTTGGGAAAACCAAGCTCCCCCCCGAAAAATGGAGAACTCTCAAATGAATAGCAATTGTCTGATATGAAGGGTTTTCCCCACATTGATCAAAGCTAATTGCTTTCAAGATGTCCCGGCATGAAAGGTCGCTGATGCCTTTGCATCAGTGAGTTTCGCTTTATTTATACGAAAAAGACGAACAAACACGCGAAAGGACGGAATAGCGGGAATTTTATAAAAGTCGATCAAAATAAATGTAGACACAACGTGTGTTCGCAAATCGTAGATATTATGATCTCGGGAGTATATAAAAAGTTGTAAAAAATAGTAACCCTCTCGAGACCCCCCCCCCCTCCGGCGCACGCCACTTTTGCATTATTTTAAAAAATTTTGTAGTGTTTCTGTCAAATGTTTTTTAAATGATGTATAAAGAAGAAACATGGCTTATTTGAACTTTTCTGTAGCCCATGGATACTATAGTGCAGAGGTCTCCAAACTACGGTCAGTGGGTCAGATCCTGCCCGCCAAAATTTTAAATCCAGCCCGCAGAGTTCTTCAGAAAAACATAAAAATATCCAGGAAAATTTTTTTATGGAAATGTGTGAAAATAGTGTGGTCGTTTCTCTTTTTGTTCAGAACATAATTAAAATAATGTTTTCAAGCTCTAAAACTCGGCACTATGGCTCCACCTCGTTTGAAAATTCTATAGTGTAATAAAATTAGCAGTAAAATAAAATTTTACAATAAAATTTTTAATTTAAAAAAAAAAAATAAAGGCTCTACCTTTTATTTTTTTTTTTTTTCACAATTAGTAATGTCGTTTAATTTTTTGAAAAACTCATTCTCTGATCTTTTATACAAAATTAATAATAAAAAACGTCAAGATAAAAATAAATGTACTGATATTTAAAAAAATGTTTGCATTGTAAACATAGCTTTACAAATGCATTTTGTCTATTTTTTATTTAACATTTTAAATATTTTTATTTAACATTTTAAATGTGTTTTATTTAACATTTTAAATGTGTTTTATTTAACATTTTAAATGTTTTTTATTTAACATTTTAAATGTGTTTTATTTAACATTTTAAATATTTTTTTATTTAACATTTTAAATATTTTTTTATTTAACATTTTAAATATTTTTTATTTAACATTTTAAATATTTTTTATTTAACATTTTAAATATTTTTTATTTAACATTTTAAATATTTTTTATTTAACATTTTAAATATTTTTTATTTAACATTTTAAATGTTTTTTTATTTAACATTTTAAATGTTTTTTTATTTAACATTTTAAATGTTTTTTTATTTAACATTTTAAATGTTTTTTTATTTAACATTTTAAATGTTTTTTTATTTAACATTTTAAATGTTTTTTTATTTAACATTTTAAATGTTTTTTATTTAACATTTTAAATGTTTTTTATTTAACATTTTAAATATTTTTTATTTAACATTTTAAATGTTTTTTATTTAACATTTTAAATGTTTTGAAGGTAATGAATTTTCACCAATTTTATTAATCTCTATTATACAAATGGAACTTTGTCTGTACGAGTTTGTTACCTATGGATTCAGAAACGGCTGAACCGATTCTTTTTAATTTCACACAAAGGCAATCGATGTATCTGGGAGTGGTCTTACATAGGAATGTATCTGATAAGTATCAACAATCGAAACAATCCCACTAAAGGAGGAAGTCTGATTTTAACCAAAGTCAACACTTTTATACAACCTAACATCACAAGTGAATTTAAGAAGTTTTATCACCATACAAGCAGAAAGGCCTAGCCTATAAAATCAACTTTTATAAGACAGGGGAGCGTTCATAATGAATGGTTTTTCTTTTTAGAGCACAATTGAACCATGATACTTGACTTTTGTATGTTTATCTTTAATTCAAGTGATTATGTAAAAATAGTTTCATAAAATCAACAGTTGGTTCTTTGATATGACAGGGGCGCATTCGAAATGAATGTTTCTGTTTAGAACACAATTGAACCATGATACTTGACTCTTGCATTTTAAACTTTAATTCAAGCCATTATTTACAGATAATTTTATAAAATCAATAGATTCTCTACAGTGCAATGTAGACTACAATGTATTGTAGACTGTCACTGTGGGGAGCAGGCAATCAATCGATTTGATTAAAAAGTGGACAATTTCACCAATTTCAATGACAATAAAACAGATTGTGGAACATTTGTTGATTCTTATTTAATCCTAGACAATGTTGGGTCACCTTGCTAGTAAATAAATAGAAATAACCTGTATTTTACACTTAAATAAATGTTTGTAACTGTGTATTATAATTGTTTTGATGAAATATCTCCTGCTAGAATTAATGTTGCATCGTTGAAGATGGCCAACGTGAGTTAGCCCTTGCTTTGACTCAACTCTTGTCTGATTAGATGATGATGAAGATCATACATGTAGACGATCAAATAAAACTTTCAAAGAAACAACAACACCTCGTCTGAGCTCCAATCTATGGTCCCCCCCCCCCCTTCGCCAAACTTTCACGAAAAACTCTTGTCTAGCTGCAACCACTGTCAATAATTTTCCCCACTCTTTATCTGCGCCTAAACCAAAATGTAGATTCCATGAACAAAGCTTCTTTGTTAGAACTACATGCTTGTGGAACTCTCTTCCGTTTACCCGTTTTCCATCTGACTACGATTCGGTTGTTTTCAAGTTCAATATAAACAAATTCTTGATGAACTGTCCCCTTAAGTAATCCAATTTACCAAATTTCCACTACTAACGATTACTACATTATCCCACTGACTACTGTACACTCAGTAACCCTTATCCTCGAGTTGCCTCCGGGCCTTGATAAGTGGTGACCCTTATGTAAAAAAAAAAAAAAACAACACCTTTTGTATAGTTCACAGGTTTATTCTATTTTTGTTTTAGGATAAAAGCCACTTAAAAAAAATGAACTGGAGTTGTTTAAAGTATTTTTCTGTTAAACTTGTTTAACTATTGAGACATATTTGCTTTGGAAGAGAAGGAAAATGGGAATGATCTCTCTTTTCTTCCAGTTCTCATGTAATTTCCTATGACAATCATCCACATTGACAAGTAAACAGCTTGCCGTATCCTACTTATAGTAAGGGTCATGATGCACAGAATCCTCACAGTTAGTAGCAGGAAAGGAACTGCTGACCGCTTCCAATGTTAACCGTCGTAATTTGTCTGTTACTTCAGCTTTGTAAAAAAATTCACATAAATGTTATAACTTAATATTAGAAATTGACTAAGAGCAAACGTTATAATCTGTTGACAGAACGAATGCTTTATGCCAAATTGATGGTTGAATATTCTTAAAAATTTGTGCTAATTTTTTCATTAAATAATAATTGCTATTAATCCCTAACTGTGCATCGGACAGATACCATAATATTTAGTTCGTTGCACCTTATCACAAAGATCTGTACAAAATTTCAGCCAGATTGTCTAGTAGTTTCCGATAAAAAATGGAATGGACAGACAGACAAATAGAAATACAATATAGATGGAACTAATTAATTTGAGATTTGTTATTTTGACTAACTAAACTCAATAAATGCATAAATGATAAACAGTTTGGAATACCCGTAGAAGCAATGAATTGGAAAGCATTCAACCAACGATCAGAGAGAATCAGAAAAGTTAGCGAAAAGAGGAGATAAATCTTGTCTGACTCCACAAAGACCACACATATGTTTAGTACTATTCTCCCCCCTTCCACTCTCCTCAAAAAATATAATGTAATCTATATTTGTTTTAACCTATTCTCTGGCAATGCCAAATATTTTATCTTCCTCCTCCTCCTTAATAATATAATGAAACTTATATTTATTATAGTGTATTTCCAGGCAATGTTGAGTTTCTTGTTTTCTCCTTCTCTATCTAGCATATACCATGTGTAAAATGTATCTGCTCTATCTTGATATTGAAAACTGACTCCCGAGCAATGCAAAATACTTCTAAAAAGTCTTTCCCTTCAACAATGCTGCATTTACAAACATCTTCATGTAAGATTGCTCTCTCTCTAGGATATTGATGACTTCTGGGCAACATCGGGTATCAAGCACTTTGGATTGACATACCACTTACTAAATGTAATCCAAATATTAATTTACTTGACCGATGTCACAAAAACAATCATCATTGTAAATGTTAATTAATGAGAAATGAATTACCCCCCCCTTTATAGTCGCTCTTTATCAGTTAAAAATCATTAAAACCATTTCCTCTCCAAAAAATTTCAAAACAATAAAAAAACATCTGTTTACAGTTTCAAATTGGCTATTTTATTTTATAATTTACAAAAGCCATGCTGAGTGGGCACTAAGTTTTTTTTTTTATTATAGATTCTTTTAAAAATGCAAAAAAAAACTTGGGCGAGTGAATTGACATATTTAATTAATAATTTTATATAAAAAATTATTCAGAAAAAAAAGCAAAACAATGTGTTGTGTGTTGAATTTTTATTGAAAAAAGAATGTAAATTTCTTAAATTAATCCATTTTAGCTTTAAAAGGTTAAAAATTAATTTACTAAAAAATTCTTTTAAATTCGTCATTATTTGTTTTTTATTCATTTTATTTATAATGTGTTTTTAAAATTTTCAATTATCGTGAAATTTCCACGGGTTCTGCTATTATTACTATCATGACTCCTGGGCAACATAATGTTAACAAGAGACAGAAAGTTCTTTCTCATGAGCAATGCTGCATTCAAACATGCCTGTCCTACAGAGACTGTTTGCACTTTTAGATTACTATATACCACTTACCAAATATAATACTATATTCTTAATTTTATTATTTCCATTTAGATTGCTATTGAAACCACTCAAATTAAATTAAGAATTCCTCCAGAGCATTACTAAAAGCACCTTTTTTTTTTTTTCAAGTTTCTTATCCCCCCCCCTTTCCTATAGTCTGAAGAGAAGCTTAAAAACCTTTAGTAAAAAAACTGCCAAGTAACTTGTGGAACAAATACATTGAAATTTCATTGTTTTTGTTCCAAATTATGGCTAAAAAACTCAACCCTACTTCTAGTGGGGCAGATTGCTGAAACAATCTTTCATTTGGTGATGCAAGCACCAAAATTGAAATTTGTCAGATTTGCTTCTGCAGCCATCTTGAAAACTGGCAACCATCTTGAATTTTCTGCTGGCTAACGTTTTTTTCTTAAAATGTATGTTTTGAACGTTATTTGTGCCAGTTTTGGCGGTGAAAGATTCTTATGGAATATTGAGATAACCTGCCCCACTATTCTCTCAACAAAATTTGATTCGTAGCCCCATTCAGAGTGCACTTAGAGACTTGGGAACACTTTGTCTTCCCTGGTTAATTTTACATAAGAATACACTTTTTGATTTTATGTACATTTTTTTTTTAACTTTTCTATAGGATATGCACAAATACACACAGATATTGAGTTTAAAATGCTAGAGTCGTTCCAAAAGTAATGCCACCTATTTTTTCCGCCCAAATGGATCAGAGGGAATTGCAAATTGCATTGTTATGATGACTGAACTTGGGAATTCATGACCTGAAAGTTACATCTCTCTGTTGCAGATATTGATTATGTGAGACTCTAAGAAAGAAATGCATTATTAGATTCCTTTAAGCAAAAAAAATTATATCGGCACCTGTTAAACATTTACAAAGCTGATGCAGTTGATGTCAGCACAGTTTGGAGATGGGTTCGTTGATTTTAGAGTGGCGAATATTTCTGTTTAGAGCACAATTGAACCATGATACTTGACTTCTGCATTTGAAGATTTTATTCAACCTATTATATAAAAATAGTTTGATAAAATTAACAGTAAATTCTCTACAGTGCAATGTAGACGACAATGTATTGTGGACTAAGTCTCTGTGGGGAAGCATGTGAAGTTTCCTTCTGGTAGACTGCGGTGGATCCCTAACTAGAGAAGCAATCGATCGATTTGATTAAAAAATGGGCGTTTTCACCGATTTCGACGACCATAAAAGTATGAAAGGGTGGAACATTTGTTGATCCTAATTCAATCCTGGACAACGTTGGGTTTCCCTGCTAGTTAGTAATGACTAAAAATGGGTTAGAATACACAAATTGAAAGGAAAAACTTATTTTATTTAGAAAGGGAAATATTGACTCTATAAGTAAAACACTGAATACATGTTGTATATTTTAGAAATCAAAAATAACTGTACATTCAAGATAAAATTTACACATTATGATAAAGAGCAAAGCAGTTCACACAAAGATCTACATTGCATTTTTTGCCAATAAGTTAGTGACTTACTATTGCAAAACTCATACAAGTTAATATATCATCGAACAAATAGAATTTTAGCAAATTTCTCAAGAATTTTAGGAGTTCGAACAATTTTCAGAGAAAAGGTGATGAATATAGATGAATTTTTATCCTTTCTTCAGAGTAATTATGTAGTAATATATTATAGATTTTAAAAAGAAATTATTTGGTGTCCTATAAATTATATGACAGTGGGGCTTAATGAGTGTTAATGAATAAAACATTCTTAAAATTATTCAATGAAACTTTGCTAACTTCAATTTTATAACTTTGAAATAATGAAAATATTCAGCTACTTACATTTGTTTGTCCAGCGACCAATTGATAGACATTATGTAAAACTTTCATGTCATGCAAACAATTAAAACTTTTTTGTTTATTATTTTTAGACTGACCTGAATAATACGGACTACACACTGGAAGCCGGTGCTAAGCGAAATTTTGAAGCTGCAAAATTAGCTGAAGAGATGGAAGAAAGATCTCGCAAAGAAAAGGAAGAAGAAGAATTGAATAATCCAATGAAGGTAGGTTTTCATCTTATTGTCATTAAAAAATGTTAACTATTCTGTACTTTCATCTAACAATTTTTGTGGTTGACGTGTAGCAGCAACAATTACAGATGACTGTAGAGGCCAGAAAGGAGTTATCTCCCTTTCGCTCAGACTTTGCATAAGTCGAGTTATCCCCCTTATAAAAGGACAGCCGAATCGCCATTATGTGTTTACACTCGTTCGCGGCGACACGCTGTCGGATTGGAAAACCAGCTTGCTTAACGCAAACCTTACATGGCGCTACGAACATATTGTCACTTTAAAACGTGAAATACTTATATCGCGGCATTGAACTGAAGATATCGTTACACTATGGAACAAGAAAACGTTTTCTTATTACGTCAACTAGTCGAGTTACAAAAAGAAAACATCGAATTATGGAAGGACATCTTATACGGACGAGCGAACACGCCGCTAACAAAAAGAATGCAGCGACCTTCTATAGGTCTGGACTCAACAGAGAGCGAATGGGCACTCTTTTTAGACACCTGGTCACAGTACAAGGAGATGTGCAGACTCGAAAATCCAGCTGCAATTCGGAACGAACTGCGAGAAGCATGCACACCGGAAACGAACAGGTTACTGTTTGAGCTCGTTGGACCAGAACGACTCAACAATGCGGCAGAGGAATACCTGCTTCATCAAATACGACTGGTGGCCGTTCGAGGCTTACACAAGGAAGTCCACCGACAAACGTTTCACTCCATGAAGCAAAATGAGGGTGAGTCAGTAGCGGTGTCAGAAATTTCGTGAAAATAGCGAATAATTCCACCCCATCTTTCTAAGCTTATAACTCCTCGAAAAATGCAATTCAAGCCCTAATTTTTTTTTTCAATTAAAGGAGCAAGGACCAAGATTTCATTAAAAAAAAAAAAAAAAAAAAAAAACGTGTTTTTTTTTTTAAAAAGGTTTTAAACTTCGGACTTTACAGGTAAAATTCTATAAGAACACTATGTTTTTTTTTGTTTTAAATTTGAATATATTATGTATTGACCTTTTCTCTTCAATTTGTGAGTAAATAATTATGTACTCATCGGGTTCTAAATTAATTATTATTAGACATTTACAAAATGGGAGGCGTGAATTATTCGACCCCCTGTCTTTCCAAGCTTATAACTCCTCGAAAAATGTAATTCAAGCCCTAATGTTTTTTTTCAATTAAAGGAGCAAGGACCAAGGTTCCATTAAAAAAAAAGAAAAAACAAATAACGTGGTTTAAAAAAAAAGGTTTTAAACTTCAAACTTTACAGGTAAAATTCTAAAAGAACACTATGTTTTTTTTTTTTTTAAAATTTGAATATATTATGTATTGACCTTTTCTCTTCAATTTGTGAGTAAATAATTATGTACTCATCGGGTTACTAAATTAAGTATTTACTTTTTAATAGACACTTAAAAATTGGGATGGGGGGGTTCGTGAATTTAAAAAAAAAAAACGTTTGTCTAAAATATTATATTCGATTTATTGGAAAGAACATAAAATTTCATATTGACCCTGAAAATATCGTAAAAATAGAATCAATAGAAAAATTTTGATAGATTTTTAAAAATTGAAAAATATTGAGTTTAAAAATTGAAAAATATTGAGTTCGGAAAATTCATTACTGTTTTAAAAAAAAAAAAAAAATATTTCTATTACTTTTAAAACAACTGTAATAGTTTATTTTGGAAGTATAATCCATAAAGAAAATAAATAACCCACTTTTAACAGAGAAATTCCGAGATTTTTATATTGTATTCGCAGTTTCGTGTTAGGGGTGTCAAAAATTCCTACAAAAATTCTGATACCGCTAGTGAGTCAGTGACCCATTTTTTATCGAGGTTACGTGGCCAGGCGAAATTTTGTGAATTTCGTATTCAGTGTCCGAACAAACCCACTTGCCGGCAGCAGGTTAATTACTCAGACGATATGGTTGCCGGGCAAATGATGGCAGGGTTAAGAAATATCGAACACCAGAGAAGGGTACTGGCAGAGGCAGCTACACTTCCTACCTTGGATCTAAAGTTTTCACGGTTGGTTTGCCTGGAGGCAACAGACGAAGCAACTCCACACTTTTCCGATACCACACAACCTCTCACGATGTCTGGGGTACAAAGGTCGAATCCAGTACAACAAATGCATGAGACAAAGGCCCTGTCGACCCCATGGGACACCAAACCTTGCAACGGTTGCGGAAAACATCACACCGAGGTGGATCGATGAACCGGAAAGATTGCCCAGCAGTGGGACTCAAGTGCCACTTTTGTGGAATAGTAGGGCACATTAAAAAGGTGTGCCGGAAAATTAATAGATCCAAAACGGAGGCTATAAAAAGCGGGGAGTCGTTCATGTTTTGCACCACGGATAAAGCCCCTACTCACAGACACAATGAGAGACAACCGGCAAACATTCCTCACCTTGAGTGGAATGGGAAACAGTTCTAGGTGGGCGCCCCAGAACCGCCCCCCTCAGTTACAGCAGAGGTAACTGTAATGAACAAGTGCCATGCGACCTTTGGAAGGGTGCCAAAGAAGCCGATGAAAGTGAGCACCCACGCCATCCAAGCCTTCACGGACACAGGAGCCCAAACTTGCTCTGTTGGCCCCGAGATTCAAGGACTCCTTGGGTACCCAAATGGGTACTTGGTTCCAACTACCCATCGGATAAGGGGTATAACAAATAGCCAGTTACACATCAAGGGGGTCCTGTTCTTACATATTAAGGTGGGATCAAGAGAAACACGACAGGCAGTGTATGTGTCTGACAACACATCCGAGCTCTACTTATCACAAACGGCACTTAAGGAGCTGAAATTATTGCCATCCAATTTTCCTACATCATTATCGCAAAGCAGCTCAGCGGAAACAGAAGAGACGGCCCCTTGCGGGTGCCCGCGCAGAGCACCGGCTCCGAAGAAACCAGCAGCAATCCCATTGAAGCCAACCGACATTAACAGAGAAAAATTGGAGCAATGGCTAAAGGAACATTTCAAGGCCAGCGCATTCAATACCTGTCCACACCAACCACTCCAAGTAATGAAGGGTAAACCCTTAGAAATAAAATTCCTCCCAGATGCAACACCGACGGCAATCCACACACCAATACCTGTTCCCCATCATTGGAAGGAAAAGGTGAAACAAGATATAGACTGTGACGTGGCACTGGGGATAATCGAACCTGTACCGGTAGGCACACCAACTACTTGGTTCTTGAGAATGGTGGTCACACCAAAAAAGGATGGGTCCCCAAGGCGGACGGTGGACTTACAAAAGTTGAACGAGGCGACCATGAGGGAGACGCACCACACTTCGTCCCCATTCAATCAGGTCTCGGTAATACCTGCACATACCAGGAAGACTGTACTCGATGCGTGGAACGGTTACCACAGTTTACCGTTGTCTCCAGCTGCACGAAACGCCACCACGTTCATCACTGAATGGGGTCGATACAGGTACTGTCGAGCCCCTCAAGGATTCCATGGATCAGGAGATGGCTACACCCGTCGATTTGATGATATCACCATGGACATGGCTCGAAAAACTCGGTGTATAGATGACAGTCTCCTGTGGGACAACTCAATGGAATCCTCATTCTGGCACACAATTGAATATATAAACCACTGCGCCGATAGAGGGATTGTGTTTAACCCAGACAAGTTTCACTTTACTGACATGGAAGTGGAGTTCGCAGGGTTTCAAGTAACAGCGAACGGGGTCAAACCCACAAGAAGAATGACTGAAGCCATCTTGAGCTTCCCCACCCCGACAAATATTACTGGGGTTAGGTCCTGGTTCGGACTCGTAAACCAAGTCTCCTATGCATTCTCACAAGCGGAAGTTTTGGCCCCATTCTGAGAGTTGCTGAAAACAAAGGACAGGAAATTTTATTGGAATGAGACATTGGAACAGATATTCCAAGAATCGAAAAAAATAATAGTGAAAAGGATTGAAAAAGGCATCCAAACGTTTGAAATGAACAGAGCAACAGGACTCGCGACAGACTACAGCAAAACAGGGATATCGTATTTTCTGTTTCAAAAGCACTGTAGATGTGAGGGGGAATTAAACATGAGTTGTGGGGATGGCCATTGGAAACTCATCCTGGCGGGATCCCGTTTTACCAACGACGCGCAATCACGATATGCACCAGTGGAAGGTGAAGCCTTGGCTCTGATCTATGGGTTGGAATCATGCCGCATGTTCATACTCGGATGCCCAGACTTGGTGATTACAGTGGATCACTTACCGCTCGTAAAGATATTTTCAGACCGAGCCCTGGAGAATATAAAAAACCCACGCCTGTTAAACTTCAAGGAAAAGTCACTCATGTATAAATTCAAGATAAAACATCGACCGGGGAAACTCAACTTGGCCCCTGACTGTGCATCTCGGTACCCAGCGGGCACCCCACCAAGAGACCAGGACCAATCCATTGACACTGCAGTCAAAGCTGCCCTAACATCGATGTACGAGAATGATACTACGTTAAGAGCCATCACATGGGGAAGGATTGTGGCTGCGGCAGCCACAGACGAAGAATGCAGGACTTTGAAAGAACTGATTCAAAATGGCTTCCCCCAGTCACGTAACAATATCCCAACCGTAGTTCGAGTCTTCTGGCCTATGCGTGAGGAGTTATATTGCCTGGAAGGAGTGATCATCAAGGGGAACAAAATCCTAATATCTCGACAACTCCGCGCAGAGGTATTGGAATCTCTTCATTCCGCTCATCAGGGTGTGAACGGAATGCTGGTGAATGCGAGACAACGACTATTCTGGCCAGGGTTGGATGCTAACATCAGGCAAACAAGAGCCCAGTGCCGCACGTGCAATGAAATCGCACCATCTCAGCCCAGGGAACCCTTGATGTCCCCAGCAGACCCGGAATTTCCATTCCAACAAGTGGTGGTTGACTTCGTCCAGATGCAGGGTAGACACTTTATAGTATACGCAGACAGGTATATGGGATGGGTTGAAGTGGCCCTAATGACGTCAGGAAGAGCCAAGACGGTGTGCGATACCTTGAGGACTTGGTTCTGTACCTATGGCGTACCGGAAGAGATTTCATCGGATGGTGGACCACCATTTGAATCCCAGGAATACGACTCCTTTTTGAGGAATTGGGGCATACGAAAACGTACCTCATCAGCGCATTATGTCCAAGGCAACGGCCGCGCAGAGTTAGCCGTCAAAACCACGAGACGTATACTGGCGGACAATACGGACAGTTATGGACGCCTGTGCCATGATCGGGCAGCCCGAGCACTACTGACCCATAGGAACACGTCTGTCCAAGATCTGGACATGTCCCCGGCCATGATGCTGTATGGTCGGGTCATTAAAGACCACCTTTCTGTCCTGCGGGACAAATACCAAGTTCGAAAACAGTGGACAGAAATAGGCAAACTAAGGGAAGTGGCAATGGCCAAAAGACACATGAGGAACGAGCAGTATTACAACCAACATTGTCGCCCACTCCAGGAACTCCAGGTAGGAGATTACGTCCAGATCCAGAACCAGGACGGGAACCACCCACGTCGATGGACAAAGACGGGGAGAATCGTGGAGACCCAGGGGTACCGAGTCCGGGTCGATGGAAGCAATCGAGTGACATTGCGCAACCGTCGGTTTCTCCGCAGAATACACCCGGTAGTGGATGGCCCTCATAACATCAGACAAGAAATCCCGAACCCACCTATAAATGTGGAGACCCCACAGGCACAACCTCCGGAGGAGGCAATGGAGGTGGAACAACATGCCGACACGGAATCCCCAAGCGAGCATGAGGAAGAAATGTAAGTGGAAGATACCACGGGAGGAGATACCCAAAAATACAGTCCTCCTCCGTTAAGGGAACCGTCAAGTCGGAGGACGAGAGCCCCAAGGGGTTTGTCGCCGCAAATGCGGGGGAAATCGCACGAGTATTTCTCCACATAAAAGATGACCACAACAACTTGCTTTTGTGGTCACGAGGGGGAGGGGCACGTAGAGGCCAGAAAGGAGTTATCTCCCTTTTGCTCAGACTTTACATAGGTGGAGTTATCCCTCTTATAAAAGGACAGGCGAATCGCCATTATTTGTTTACACTCGTTCACGGCGACACGCTGTCGGATTGGAAAACCAGCTTGCTTAACGCAAACCTTACAATGACCACAACAACATCAGCAACACCTTGTACAATTTGGAATCTATTTGGTTTATGAACTCAATGTTGATTGGTGCAAACATACAACTTCCCTTCTGGTTTGTCCACTCAGAGGCTAACTTCAGGTGACAGAGTTGATAAAAGTTCCTCTTTTCTTAGTCAAGACATTGTACTGACAACAACTCTATATCACTCAGACCAACTCTCAAACTTTTCTCTTGGGGTGCTACAGCCCCCCCCCCCCTATACTCTCCTTGTGCCTTTGACCTTGTGTTCAACTTCTTACAAAGGGATATATAGTCCATCATCACGACTGCCAGACCCTGACTTCAACACTTGTATGCGGTACACATACAAAAACCTGCCAGCATATAATTAAACACAGCAGCTATTGCTTGCATTCCTATACATTAAAAAACAAAAACAAAGAAAAACATCTATATGCTGTACATACCTGTGACAAAATAAAAATATCATATTCCAAAAATTATGTAAATTGATTAATGATTTTTTTTATATAAAAAAATTGTTTTTAAGTGATTAATCGGAATTTGTAAGCATTACAACATAAATCTTGCCAGTTTGCATTATTGTTGAGTTATCTCCCTCTGTTTTTATTTAGATTGTTTTCAAAATGGTGGACAAGACAACTGCTCTTCATTTACTAATAAAATTTGATTTTCTCATTTAAAAATACTATTTAATCAATTTATATGATTTTTGGAATATGATTTTTGTTTCACCATGGATATGTACATTATACAGATTTTTTATATTTGTTTTTTAATATAACAGAATTATGGAAAATTACTTAATATTCCATTTACTCTGGGCTCATCAAAATGAAACTAAGACATTTTGAAAAATTGTTTTTGTAACAACAAAATTGAAATAACTTGTTTTAATAATTTGTTCGCGTTGAAATTATTTTTGGTTATCTTTTGATTGTTTAACATGTCACACAATAAATCTCGGGGGCTGACATGTAAATGGCTTTACTAAGATCCATATGACTTTTATAAAGAAGTTGATGGCTTGTCTGGCATTGGCCACCCATGCAAGATCTGGGCTGCATCTATGAAGGAGGATATGAAAGAGTGAGAACTTCAGGAGAGGGATACTATGGCAAACAGACATCTGAGTAGCTGCCAAAAGACAAACCCATGCAAGTCATATCTACAACTGGTCAATCAGTTAAACTAACCTTCAAATGGCATATGTCAAAATTTGATCCATAGTTTATAAATTACTTTATTAATAAATTTAATGAAAATATTCAAAACGATGTAAAATTCTTAATGTTGTGTACTGATGAAAAAAAAAATTGCTCATACCAAGCAATGGTTTGATAAGTATTAGTTGGATTCTGTTGAAAATAATCATTATTTTTAATAGTATGCTGATTTGAAACGTGATGACATTCTATGCTGATTTTAAACACGGTTGTACAGATGTTATATATTATGTACATGTCTAAACTTGTGTATCGTCTAGTGATATTAAAACATTTTAACATAGATAATTTTATCTGTAGATAATTATTTCGCTATGATAACATTTTTTTTTTTTTTTTACAATAAAAAAAAAAAAATGATCACAATAATCGTTGACTAGCACACCTGCCAATATTTAACACAGAGACAAATGATACTGAATGCTCAGGTTGCTAAAATTTGGCAGTTACATTTCAGAAAAAAACTGAATAGCTAAACCAGCTCTGCAAATAACTTCTGAAATACAAATTCCTATTACATTATGACATACCATCAAATTATGTGTTCTGGCTTTTCAGGGTAATAGTCAACCAACATCTTCCCTAATTTTCTACGGAGCGCTACCAGGACCGGTGACAAGGCAAATCAGTTCCTTCATTTTTTTCTCTCATGCCTATATCTTTCCCGGGCATGTATTCTTTTTGTATTACATTTTAATGAAAACAGCTTTTTTTCACGCTTCTTTTAATTAACCCTTTATGACCTGAATCATGATGTAGATGATTAAAAAATATTTGTTAATTTTAGTTAGTTTAACAAGTAATGATACTATGGCTGTCTTCAAACTGGAAAAATTATGAAGTTCAGTAGTTGAACTACCACTGAGAATTTTTGTATTTTATAAACTTAGTTTGATTATTATCCGTAGAGCTTGAAAAAAATGTTTGTGATAACAAACGAAATCCTTGACTCTCTGAGACAGATTGCAGCATACTGTATGTAAGCAATGGACAGTTACAATCTGGAGGTATTTGGCATCTACCAAGGTACTGGACTAATATGTACAAAGCGTGTTTGAATCAATTCCCACTTTATTTATGCCGTTATATTCATTTATTTATGACTGAACAAATTAGTTCAATCAAGTCATAAAGGTTTAAGAATTATTGAAAACACTTTTCCAATCTTTTTTTTTTTTTTTTACGAATTATTGAAAACACTTTTTGCAATTTTTTAAAGTTTATAAAGTAATGCCTGCCAGAGAACTGTGCATCAACAAAACAATAATGAAAGACTTATTTAACGAAACATCAAACATATTTAAATACAATGCGATTGATAGTAACATGTGGCTTAATCACCAACAAACAAATCTACTAAAAGTGTCTTGATCAAAGCAAAATGAACATTCAATGCAGAATTTAAAAAAAACTTTTTTTTAGAATTTCATAAACATATTTCTTATAAAATTTAAAATAAATAAAAACTTATTTTTTTTATTTTATTAAAAGTGCCACTAAAGACAAATTGTGTTATTTTTATCTATATAATTTTGTTAATTTTTATTAAATTCGATAATTTTATTAAATTCAATAATGCCCTTTTTTTATATTATATTTCAATAAATCACTTCAAAATACAAATATTGAATAACAAAAAAAGAAACAAAGGAACTGATTTGCCTTGTCACCGCTTCCAGTAGTGCTTTGCAGAAAATTAAGGAAGGCGTTAGCTGATTATTTTAACCATTTTCTGGGATTTTTTATTTTATCATATAGAGATATAATGAAGGGCTTCAAATTGGAAAGAGAAAAGAAGCCGAAGAAAAAACTTGGAAATCAAAAACCTCCACCAAGTCAACAAAAATAACAATTTACAAACGATGAAAAAGAAAATGGAGCAACCAAAATGAAAATTATCGCTTAAGAAGTTTTAAAAAGTAAAATGTGCATTGTGAGAACGAAAGTTGCATCTTTTCCAAAAATGAACTTCAATAAACAATATTTTTTTCACCATTTTGAATCTTTTTGAAATTAACGTCTCGTTACAATATAGATTACAATAAGTCCATAATTCATCTGTAAAACTCAAATTTCTGTTAAATTCTTTGTATTTATTATCTGTGACGAACTTTTCAACTTCAATCCATTTTATATTTTTTAAAATTCTTTTAAGTACTTTCTTGACATTTAATAAAAAAGAAAAAGAACAAAAACAAAAAGACTATTCATGCAAAGTTTGGTGGTGTTCTCTTCTCTGGTTCTTATTTCTAATCTGATTTTCTGTAGGTCTTGGAAAACCGCACAAAAGCTAGCCGTCAGGAAATGGAGCAAATTGATGCGTTAGAAGAATTAAAGGATTTGAATATGCGACACGCCACTGTAGATCACGAGACGATGCTTAAACGACATCGAGCGACGGAAGAAATTCTGAAGAAACTGCAAGAGGAAGAAGATGAAAAGTTTATACAGTAAGTAATTTGTTTTATAAAGCTTATCAACACGTGTATTCTTTTTGCAGACTATTATCCTCAGCTTCATAGTTGTTTCGCCACTCTTTAATTGAAAGCCATATTTAATTTTACAAGTAACTAATCTGTACAAGTCTTGGGGATGAAGAATTTTCAGTAGGTAGCTGTTCTGTACAGGTCATGAACTTTATAATTTTGCAGGCAAAGAGCAAAAGATCTTTCTCATGTTGATACACAAAGATTATGTGCTGGAATTCTAAAAGATTCAATATTTTTATGGAGCAATTCTGGTTTCTGATTGGTTGCTACCAGAACATGGCTCCATTTGATTGGTCAGTTCCTATCACCTTCCAATTTTCAGTGATCATATCTTTCCTCTTATATCAAAAATATTGCAACAACTACTTTTTGACCAACTCATCCTCTGGCATTCTTTATATCAAAGAATTCCAAAAATAAAAAACAAAAAAGAATAATGCTCATCAACTCTGTTATCTTCATTGTAACAAGTAACAACTCAACTCTTTCTCTGGAGATAAAGACGCAGGATTCCCAACTTAAATGCACCAAACATTGATGCTCTTTTTTTCCTTTCCCTTTACAAAACTCAAAAGACAAAATCAACCATTTTTCTCTACAACCAAAGTAAAATAAACAACTTGAAACAAAAAATCTTTTTTCTAAAGTTATCAGATTCTGCATTAAATACCTCAAAAAGGGTTGATATGCCATAAAACAAAGCAACTGAAATAACCATAGCCTTCTGCCTGCGCAACCACAGGAGAATCAAATCTCAAATAAGAGCAATGTTGATCAGTGGGACTTCCCAAACAGGTTCACTCTGTTTACCCAACAACAAAAACTCCGGTGACCAGGTGAATGGATTATCGGAGGATCTCAAAGTGAGACATCGGGACAGGTGGCACCGATCTAACAGGCGAGGTGTCCGTAGTTGAAGAGTGTTTTGTAAAGGCATGCTCTAAGTGAAACAGGGAGAGACCAATAGTGGAGAGAAAGGAGTGATGATAGAGGGTTACAATAGAGCCCTTACAACCAAGGACCATCTATATCTGTGGCATTTGTAGCAGAGCCTGTCAATCCAGGATAGGCTTGCACAATCATGGCAGACACTGCAATTCGCCAACAGACTAATCTGAGGCATAGAATTTCATTGTTTGTATTAAATATGATTTGACAGCAGAAATGATTGTGAATTTTGTTAACAATTTCATGGCCAGCATTTTTGAGAGGGTCATCTTGTATATTTTTAAGATGAATTTCAGCTTCCCAGACTGTCTAACAAGTTCCACCCACTGTCACCTCTCTGAAGTGTTGCATCCTTGTGCTTGTTTTAGAAGTACTTTAAAAGAATGTGCTTCAATGAACTTGTTGCACTTGTGCCACCTCAACATATCCCTCAAAATACCCCTGACCAACTCAACTAGCAGCAAAATGACACCTCTTCACTGCAGAAGTCCCAGACGCCGGAAGGCTTTCTACTCTAATAGCTTTTTTCCTTGACCTTTTTTCATTTTGAAATTCTCTCTTTACTTCCTGTTTTTCTGATCCTAGCTACATGTAGAAATTTAAATGTAATGTGAACAAGCAACTCCCCACCTAGAATGCCCCTATAAATCTAACCTCTAATTCACAGTAGTTCCTTATGATTCAATGACAGTGTACCTTTTTTGAGGTGAATTGAAGTAAATTTAAAAAAAAACAAAAAAACTTATAAGTCTGAGCTCCAATCTATGGTCCCCCCGCGCTAAACTTTCATGAGAAACACTCGTCTAGCTGAAAACACTATCAATAATTTCCCCCACTCTTTATCCTTGCCTAAACTTAAATATAGATTCCATGAACAAAGCTCCTTTCTTAGAACTGCACACCTGTGGAATTCTCTTCCATTTGTCTGCTTTCCGGCTGACTATAATATGGTCATTTTCAAGTTCAATGTAAACAAGTTTTTGATGAGCCGTTCCCCTCACGTAATCCAATTTACCAAATTTCCACTACTGACAATTACTATGTCATTGTCCCAATGATCACTGTACGCTTATTAACCCTTATCCTTGAGTGGCCTTTGGGCCTTGATAAGTGATGACTCCTTTGTAGAAAAAACAAAACAAAAGTCATACTCTAATATACACACACTGCCCCTAATCATCATGAAATCTGTTATGAATTGATAAATGGTTTGGAGGAAAAATACAAATGTGGAATTAATGTAACGTAATCCTATACTTTACTTTAGTAATTCCTAAAAATAAAACTAGAAATGATAAAATAAAAAATTTGGTCATCAATTTTTCTTTTTTTATTAAAAAAGAAAAATTGATGACCAAATTTTTATTAAGCATTTATTACCGTTACTTTCGGCACCACTTAAAAAAAGTCTCTGCACGCGTTTTTCTTTCTTCCGACCACATGTTTGGCACAGCCGGCCCATTCTCGTCATTGTCTTTACACGTCCATTTTCTTTGACGTCCACTTTTCTTCTGTCCTGAGTGCGTGGTGTATTTTTCAGTCCTTTTCTTCTTCTCGCACACACTTCCTAATTTGCAGAAGCCTTTTTTTTTTTTTTTGGCTACCGCTGCTAACCTCTTCCCAAGCCAGCCATCCTTCACTGCTGCTGATATTTTCCCACATACTCATGTGTACAATGTTACATTAAGTGAAACAAAATACAGGGTGTCCAAAAAGTCACTGAAAGGTTTTGAACTTTAATAGATTCTTTATTTTTGATGAAATCTTTGTGCAATTTTAACACCATCTGACTAAGACATTTGGGAAATTTAAAATAAAAATAAAAAATGCAAAATTCAAACAATCTTTATTTATGAAAAATAATATCTTTTAAATGTTGCCTATTTTCAGCTTAGCATATTTGCGCCCTTCCCAAAACATTATTCATGATAGATTGCAGAATCTCTGTATTGCGATTTAATGCCCGTATTTCGTTTCTGATGTTTTCCTTCAATTCTTGCTGAGTTGGACTATCTCTTACATGAAAATGCCGTCGATAAGCTCTTTGAATCAAAACAATTGACTCCTGATTTTGGTAAAACAATTTCACAACTTGCGTACATTGTTCAATGCTATACTTAATCATAATTAATTTCCAAAATATTATCTGTAAAATATCTGAAATAGAGAAAAAACATAATCATTAATTGTAAAATGACAAAGATTTTCAACCCTTCAGTGACTTTTTGGACACACTGTATATTAAGAGAATGGTTGAACATCTCTTTGAGTGCCAAGTATTAGACTAGGATTGTCCTAACACCTGAAACGCATGAACTTCCGGTATTTATAGTGAAGAAGAAGAGTTCATGTAATCCGTAAGAACATCATCCCCCTCTTCAGTATTATCTTTAATTTAATAATTGTCTGAATATCGTTTCCTTTTAAGATTAATAACAATAAGATCTGGAGACTTCCATTTCCTTTTAAATTGTTGCTGTTCTGTGGTTGCTTGGGTAATTTTGATGTTCATTTCTCCACTTTTGGCTTTTTTAAGGTTCTCAAATAAAAGTTCCTCGTCACCAGTATTGTGAACCGATAAGGGACCTGGAAGAAAGAATTTGGAATTAATTAAATTATGTTTAAGAAAATATAAATGCAGAAGATTAAAATAAGTAGTTGACCAGCAGACTATCAAGTATTAGACTGGGGTTGTCGTAACACCAAGAAGCATATGCTCCTGGTATTTGTAGTGAAGAGGAAGTCCACAGGCAACTCTAGGATAAGTGTTAAGTTGTAGAAACTTGTATTTTTATTATTTGGGAGGTAACTATTTATCAAGGCCTGGTAGCCACTCTAGGATAAGGGTTAAGTGTTGATTAGATGGCGAGGCAACATGATCAGTTACGGTGAAACTTGGGTAGGGCTAGATTATTTAAGAGGACGGCTAAACAACAACTTAGTTACATTAGATTTGAAAATGATCATGCTATAGTCAGCCGGGAAGCAGACCTAAAGTATTGTGTTCCACAGATGAACAGTCTAAGAAAGAAACTCTGCTCATAATTGAAACAAAGTATATTAAAGAAAATATAAATACAACATATAAAAAAAGAACAGTTGCCCCAACACCAATAGGTATGTCTTTTGGTAGTTATAGTGACAAGATGTTGGTTTACATTACATTTAAACTTCTGCATATCAGTACAGTCAGAGAAACGGGTAGCAGGAAAGGAATTTCAAAGTCTAGCTGTTCGAGAGGAGAAACTTCTGGTAGTTATAGTGAACAAGAAGAGTTCATGTAGTCTGCAAAGGGTACCAAAAAAAACAATGTTTAAATCTTGCCATAGTTTGATAACAATTGTTTTTATATCTCTTTTACTTAATATTATGGCTGTCACCATGTTGCCTACAGTTAAAACATACTTATATGCAACATCTAATTGTAGAAGTTAAGCAACATTGAGCGCATCCAGTTTTTACATGAGTGACTATTTATAAATACCAGTTGCTGTATATAAAACCCTCCACCCAAGTATGAAAACTGGGTACCAACATTGCTGGAAATGTGTAAGTGACAAAAGACTATTGTCCTGTCACAGAGATGGTTCTGGTAATGAATTTAGTTTAATCTTGTAAGACTAGACAGGCTGAAAAGAGTCGGGTGTTTCAAATGCTTCTTCTTCTGAGAAGAATAGAATTCTTCATTGGTTGTATCCACTTGCTTTCACGTCCATATCGAAATTCCTTGGTTTCTTACGCAAGTTGATCTTTTGTATAAAGCTCACAAAGATTGTGTCTCAAGATCAAGGATCATCAACTTATTTGCCCCTGCAGGTTGGATCATGTTATAAAATGTTTAAAATTAAAGTAAACATTGACTATTTAGAAAAACAAAATGGAATCTTAAAAAAAAAACGCCTAAAAAAATAAGTTTTTTTTCTCAAAAAAAACGTCAAAATATTTCAAAGTGAAAAAAAAAAATCATAGTGAAATGGATGAAATTATTATATTATTAAAATTTTCGTATCTGTTTGTCCAAGCTGGTAATGGGGTATCCTACCGGATGTGAGATATTCACCGGCTATGTACGGCCATGATCAAATGAAAAATCGAAATTGTGATTCAAACTTATATATTTCAAGGTTAAGAATAGTCGGGTAAAAATTAAATCTATTTTAACAACAATCAATATTTGGTATATCCTCCTTTTGCCTTCATTATTTTTGAATATTATTGGCTAAATTGTTGCAAGTGGTAGGATTTATTTTCTACCTTCATGAAGTTTGGCCTCTAATTCTTTTTGCGATGAACATTTGTACATTCTCACTCTTTTCCCTGGTTTCAATGGGATTTACGTCTGGAGATTGAGGGGGCCACTTTATTACTGTAATCCCTTTTTTTCTTAAACCAACCATTATTATTATGTTTAAGTGATTTGTCCATGCCCTTAGACTCTACCCCAACCACTAACCAAAGTTACACGACACAAGAAACTTCCACAAACATGAAAAATATAGTCATACAGACTTTCTAAAAAATGGGACAATAATTTATCGGATGTGTCTGAAAATCTTTCCATCTTGTTGCCCACTTACTACACATTTATTACTCTTAGACATGAGACTAATCAGATCTTAAAAATGTCTTCCTACAGCCAATCTGAAGCACAGAAAATATGCACGTCTGCAATATTAAAAAAAAGACCTGTTTCAATATTTTGCACCTAATTCTTGCTAATTGATTTAAGATTTTTTTTTACTCTCTTATTTTCACTACAAATAAGCCCTATTTGATATAAACGGTTACTATTTAGGATCGTGTCTTACAGGGGATTGTGGGGAGTTGAGTAGGGAAATGTCTGTTCACATTACATGTAAACTTCTGCATGTTAGTGCAGCCAGGACAGCAGGAAACAAGAAGGGAATTCCAAAATCTAGCAGTCCAAGGAAAGAAACTATTCCAGTATCTAGAGAGATCAACAGTGAAGGAGTGGGATCTTGCTGCTTATCCGATGAGTTGGGTGTATTTACATTGAGGGGACACAAGTGCTGCGAGTTCATCAGTGCACATTCCATTAAAGTAAAAGTAAATCAAATGCATCAGCTTCCAGCCTCGGTCTCTTTTAGACCTACTGCAAGGGAACATGCAACCAAATTCATGCTTACCGTCTGGAGGGACACGACATACTACAAAGTTTGTTTACGAAATCAGACAGTGACAACGAATAAACATGTCCGCAGAAATTGTCTTACACTGAACGTTGCACAGAATTTACTGAACTTACAATTATTAAATTAACCTCAATACACAAGACATTCAAAGAGAAAGCACGTCATACTAAATTCTTTATTTTACAGGCTGTCTAAAGATATCGGCTTCCTGACTTAAATGCTTTAAACGTTGATGTTATTGTTTGGTTCCTACAAAACTCGATCACATTCTGCAAAGCCAAAAAACAAAAATTGCTCTACAAAACAACCAAACCAAAACGCCCAAAAGTATCCTGTACCTCTATAAGGCCACCATTCGCTCATGTATGGAGTATTGTTGTCATATTTGGGCTGGTGCATCTGCTACTAGTCTCTCACTCCTAGACAAGGTTCAGTAGAGTCGCCAACCTAATAGGTTCTGAACTGTCATCTAAGCTCTGTCCCATCGACGAAACGTTGCATCCCTCTGCTTGTTCTACAAGTACTTTAACAGTGAATGCTCCGACGAACTGCAAGCACTTGTACCCCCTCGACGTACATACCTCCGACAAACCCGACAAGCAGCATTGTCTCCTAAGAAGTGTGGGACTGAAGGAGTAAATTAAAGATTTCTCTTACAATGTGTTTTTATTATTTGTATTGAACTATTTAGCACAATATTACTTCTGAGTATTAATTTATCTCATTTGGGTCAGTTCTATATTTAAAATACAATGTACACTTTTTTATGGAAATGTTAAACTCATATTTGCTGTGTTTTATTGCCTTTTCTGTCCCAAAAACTAATTCGTTGCGCTATCCAGAAAAATATCAGCTTTATTAAAACATTTTTATTGATTAAATATATTTCTTATTCCGTGGAATTTCCACAGGTCCTGCGAGTAAAATATATTTGTATTAGTGATGGGACGATTCCTGATTCCATATTAAATTTCCGATTCTGATTCTTTAGAAATCGTTAAATATTTAACTATAAAGTTGTAATTTTTTCACAATCACCATAAAAACACATTAAAATGTGCATAAAAAATATTTTGTGTGGGGGTGGTATCTTTAAATTTTGGTTTTACTGGTCGTTTAAAATTAATAAATATTTTATTATTACGAGTAGCAATGGAAGATTTTTTTTTAAAAACGAAATCAAATAAAAAATATAATTAACGGAATCGTTTTTTTGCATTGGAAAATACGCACAATTTTTTTCTGATTCTGATACCACAAAAAGTTATGATTTTTCAGATTCTCGATCCTGATTCCGATTAATTGTTGCAACACTAATTTGTCTGAATTGTTGCCGTAATGTGTACAGAAATGTTAAAGTTGAAACATTCTTATCCATGCCTTCATTGTTGGACGTGTGTTTCTACAGGATCCTTCGAAACTAAGGGCATACCATCCTATAATTAAAACTTCTTAGTTATAATTTTGCAAAAGGACAAACTCTACTCAAAACAGAAGATGGTGGTCATTTATTCCATGTAATCTTTGTTCCAAATTGCTGACCAGTGGGGGAGGAGGAGGAGACAGAGATTGAAATCACTAATCAATTATTTTTGTCAACCCATGTGATTTTCATGGCTGAATTCCTTGCATGCTTCCCATTACCCTATCCCTTTGAGCCATGTGATGTCATACCCATTTCTAGTACATTCTCTCTACCTAAGTGATTTTTTGACTTTGGATCAACAAGTTGATTTCGGCTAAACTTTTAGTGGTCTTCAATTCTTCTTATTGTCAACTAAATTATATACCAGACTGAACACACTCTCAATGCCTTGAGTCAGATTTTGTAGAAAGGCAGCACTGAAACTCGAAGGTCCCCAGGCGTTTGTTTTTTATAAATGTGAGAAATTAATAATTTCATGGACATTAGTTGGATGCAAATGGTGGAATTACACAACAAATTAATAAATTTGTAGCATTTTTTTTCTGGTGTCGTTATGAAAACAGAAATTCTGAAATTTGAAACATTTTCTTTTTAAAAACTGAATATACTCTTTATACGTCATTAAATAAACATTTTTTTTTTTTTTTTCAAATCTTTTTTGTTTAGTTCTGTGTTTGGCAAACAAAAGGATCATGTGAAGAGACTTGATGATTCTGATGAAGAACTTGAACCTCCGACCACAAAACGTTTTAAGACCAATAAAGCCACAGACATCTTAACTGTAAGTCGTCCTGCAATTCCATGAAACAATTTTCCATTTTTACTTGTCATCATCATTGTATTCAGTTTACCAAAGTACATTGAAGGGACACAAGGCGGGCATATATTAAGTTGATGTTTTCTTTTCAGAACATGGAGTACAAGATGGTAAAAAAAGCAAATTTGCACAATTTTCTTATTTCAGTTCAAGCTAGGCTGAAAAGTTGCTGAAGCAGCTTACAATATCAATGAAATATTTGGCCCAGGAACTACTACTGAACACATACAGCACAATTGTGGTTTAAGAAATTTTGTGGCGGGGATGAGTCTTGAAGATGATGATGAGGGTAGTGGTCGGCCATTGGATGTTGACAACGGTCAGTTAAGAGCCTTAGTTAAAGCCAATCCACACACAACTGTTCGAGAACTTGCTTCTGAATGAGACGTAACGTATACAACGATTTCCAACCACTTGATAGAGATTGGAAAGACAAAAAAAAGCTTCATAAATGGGTGCCTCATGAATTGAATAACAACCAAAAGAAATGTTGTTATAAAGTGTCATCTTCCCTTCTTTTACGCAACAAGAACAACCCGTTTCTTGATCAGGTTGTTACTTCAGATAAAAAGTGGATTCTTTACGACAACCAGCGACACTCAGCTCAGTGGTTAGATGCCTACAAAGCTCCATGAAGCCAGAGTTACACCAAAAGAAGTGCTGAGCGTTTGGTGATCATCCATTACAGTTTTTTGAATGCAGGTGAAACCATTAAACCATTACGGTGGAGAAGTAGTCAACAGATGGATGCATCAGAAACTTTGACAATACTCAGCATTAGTTAATAGAAAAGGCTCAATGCTCCTTCATGACAATGGCATACTGCACGTTGCTAAACCGACACTGCAGAAGTTGAACGAATTGGACTACGAAACTCTGCCTCATCTGTCATACTCTCCAGACCTCTCAGCTATCGACTACCAATTTTTCAAGCGTCACTTTTTTTTTTTTTTTTTTTACATGGAGATCACCACTTATCAAGACCAGGAAGCCACTCAGGGATAAGGGTTATTGCGTGTACAGTAATCAATGGGATAGTATTGTAGTAATCGTTTGTATTGGAGATTTGATAAAGTATCTTAAGGGGCGATTCATCAGGAATTTGTTTATGTTGGACTTGAAGACATTCAAGTTGTAGTCAGGTGGTAAACAGGCAAACGGAAGACAGTTCCACAGGCGTGCAGTTCTAAGAAAGAAGCTTTGTTCATGGAATCTACATTTTGATTTAGGCACAGATAAAGAATGGGGAAAATTATTGACAGTGGTTTCAGCTAGACGGGTGTTTTTCATGAAAGATTGGCGACGGGGAGGGGCAGAGATTGGAGCTCGAACGAGCACTTGCCATGAAAATAACGGTAAAACAAAAACAGGCTTGCTACGTCTCTTCTGTGGGAGAGAGGTTGCGGGGAAGAGAAAAGGGCATCCCCCATTAAGCCACAAAGTCTATTTGTCAAGGCAGGATAGGCTGTTTTTAGCAGCTCCTACCCAGATGTGGCAGCAGTACTTCATCCTGGCTTCTGTACAGATAGGGAATTGCATCAGTAGTGAGATATCTTCTGGAGCAGTAGAAGAATCCCACCATTTTCCCAGTGACCTTGGCAACAGACTTGATGTACATGTTCCATTTCAGATCAGGAGTAAAGGTCAAACCCAGAAGCTTGTCAAAACATAGAGCCTCCCCAAGACGAGAGCCATCCATTTCAATTGATGCCAGATGGGGATCGAAGTGTTGATGATGTAAAGATAGGAGCTTGGTTTTAGATGCATTAAAAGTAACCAGCCACCTCTCCCCCCATTGTACCACGTGCTCAAGATCTGAGGAGAGAGAATCAGAGAGAACTTTGGCATTTACGGCCTTTGATGTGTTGCCATAAATGGTTGTGCCATCAGCATAGATGTCAACAACTGATTTAAGTATATGTTTTGGGAGATCATTGATGTAGATCAGGAAGAGAGTTGGGCCCAGGATGGACCTCTGAGGGACTCCAGTATTAATACTGTGGGCCTCTGATTTCTGTCCATCAACCACTACTCTTATGAGCCTATCAGAGAGAAATGATTTAATGATTGAGAAAACATTTCCAGTTATACAGTAGTTGGAAACCTTGTGAAGTAGGCCTTTATGCCATACCTTATCGAAGGCCTTTGATATGTCAAGAGCAATTGCCCTAGAAAAGAAGCCTTTGTCAAGAGATTCACTAATCCTATGAGATATAACCATTAGCACATCTGCTGTAGATCTAGCAGAGTGGAAACCATATTGCATGTCACTAAGAAGGTTATTTCTGCTGAGGTGGTTGACTACTTCTCTATTCAATATGGATTCCAGCAGCTTACTCATGACACACAGGCGACTTATTCATCTGTACTGAGAGGGAGATGACTTATCACCAAAATTCTTAAATAGAGGGCATACTGATGAGGTTTTTCAGGGTGTTGGAAAGCACTTCTCCTTAAGGCAACGCTTAAACAGTTTTCTAAGTATGGGGGCAAGTTTTGGTTGAAGCTTTTTCAACACGATAATTGGAATGCCAGTTAATTTACTGGAATCAAAGTTCTTGATTAGCTTGGCGACCTCACGCACAGATATTTGTATGTTGCATAGAGTGTTGTTTGTTATAGGTGAAAGTTGATGGCCTTCGTCGCATAGGGTAGAATTAGCTGCAAAGTTCTTGGCAAAGAGTTTGGCCTTGTCTGATGCTGACGAGATGACCTCAGGTCCATTGATGATGGTTGGGATAGAACGCACGCTTCTGTTCAGGATCCTGTTTGCAATTTGACAAAATTGGTCAGCTACTTTGGATTTAACAGACTGAGCATATAGCTCTCTTGCATTTTTTATTACTCTTTTTACAGTGGTTGCTAGCAGTCCTGAAAGCAGCTTTAGTCTCAGTGCATCTATTATGTTGGTAGCTATGGAAAAAGTGATTTCTGTGCGCGATGGCAGCAGCACATTCTGGGGAGAACCATGGCTGGTTGTTAGGTTTTTGTTGGAATTTTTGAATGGTATGAATCGGTCTATGTCTATAATTCACCATTCGGTCAGGTCTGACACTATAGAGGACACATCCTTTTTAAACATGGAATGCAGAGGTAGATCAGATATAAATGTACGGGAGCTATCCCAGTCAGCCGTAGAGTATCGATATTCAGTACGGTGGAGAAGTACGTCTGAAGACTTGTTGTATTTCATTTTTATCTTAACTGATACAACGGAGTGGTCGGAGGATCCCAGGGGAGATAGAACAGAACATGAACATAGCTCAGGGGAAGTTGTGAGAAAAAGGTCTAGAAGGCTTGCATACTGACCGGTAGTATCGGGCACACGGGTGGGTTCGTGAACAATCTGAGTGAGGTCATAGGCAATGGCAAAATCATGACAGAACCTCCCCCTCATCATCTGTCTTATTTGAGTGGGTCAGCCATTCCACGTTATGGACATTGAAGTCACCACAAATGTGGATGTTAGCTGAAGATGAGCATACAGGATGTGGTCAATTTTCTCAGATATACTTTTAAAGTTAGTAACCCCGCTGTTGTGGGGGCGATAGAGGGCAAATATGAATGCAGTGGTGTAAGCAACTGCAACCCGGAAGCACATATAAGGTAAATTAGGATCTTCTCTGGAGATATCCCTACCACACAGAAAGCCATCTTTAATGTAGGCACATATTCCATACCCATGGCGATCTTGGAGGTCAGATTTAGATGTTAAGTTAGAGTATCCATTAATTATGAACTCATCTAGGGAAGTGGTCGGCCCTATGCCAGTTTCGCTTCGAAAGAATATGGCCGGTTTCGTCTCCTGTAATTGGGTTTCAACCTCTGGAAGGTTGGAACGTAGACCCTTGATGTTGGAGAAGGAGACATGGTAGTAGGGGTCTATGTTGGAGGATGGGGTTCTAGGTTTATTCGTGTTTTTTTTTTTGTTTTTTTTTTTGAGATATTTCATGTTGAGGTTTTGGGATTTGTGGAACAGGTCGACAGACTTGGTTAGAGCAGGACAGAGAGGGAAATTAAGAGAGAAAAAGACAGGAATTTTTTTTTTTTTTGTAGCACATAAGGTAAAGCTGTAACAATTACCCACTAGTATGGCATCGAGAGGCCCCACCAGAAACTACTGCATGGTCCAGAATCCATTCACCAAATGGCAATACAGCAGCCCCAATACTTTGCACCTGCTGATAGGACATCCTCCTTAGTGGTTAATCCAAGGTTCGGATCCCTGACTATCAGGTGAATAACGTCAGCCCAGATGAAACGTTTACCTCCAGCACCCTTACTAGTGACTTGGCCACAAGGATAGATATAGAAACAGAAGATTTCCAACATCTCAGGTTACTGTCACGAAGTACTACCGACCTGAAAAGCAGCTTTTTTTTCACCCTTTGTCAGAAAAATCACTCATTGGAAATGAGGACTGAAGGACAAAAAAGGAGAAGAGAGAGTTACTGGAGCTGGCGATAACACATCCACATATCTACTCTTCAATAAAAAAAAAAAAATGTACGAGGGACTTATTAATATCTACTTAATATAAGTCCGTTGCTCCATTCCCAGTTTAGGACGATATTTGAAAATAGTCTCCCCTCCCATATTAATGTGTGGATGTTTTTGGCTTTATCTTCGAGTTATAATGTTCGAGCATTCTAACTTTACCTTATAAGTAAAATATGATAACGGAACTTTTATCGATTTGTGAGGTTGGGTTATTTTGTATTAGATTTGGAGAACTCATTTAAAAACTGGTTAAGAGTAATACCGTTTGGGTTACGTATTAAGTTTAGATTAGTTAAAAATAATGCATACTGCAGAGAAAAAGCCGCGTTTTTCTGAGTTTAGATAATAGTGCAGTTTTAATTTGGAAAATTCTTTCTTTTTTTTTTCGTTTTAAATATAAGAAAACCGTAAAACGGTTAATAATACAAAATACAAAAAAAAGCTTGTCTCAACAACTTTCTGAGTTAGAAATGTTTCAAAGACCTAAGTGATATCAAAAACGCCTTCAGAAAGCAAGATTTTTATGTTACTGTCTTAAATACACTTAATTTGCATTGGCATGGTGTTCATTCTGTTTTCCAAAAATCAAAAATATGCGTGTACAGAAATGGCCACCACTGATAACGGCTATAGAATTACGTTGTTCAATATCTGGAAAACTACTTGTTTTTAATCTAATTTTAAATTGTTCGCCAAAGATTAGATGTTAGAAGGCAGTTTGGTACACAAGTACGCATTTAACAATCTTCATTTATGCGCAGCGTAAACATAGTGCAAAAATTTGTTTTCATGAAGAAATTACTGAGTAGCCAAAAAGTGAGTGTTCACTTTACTTTAAATTTATATAAGAAAAGTGATTTCCAACTTTTTGAAAAAGTAATTTATTCATATCATGAAAAGTACTTCTTTCCCCTGAATTTGAATTTGATGTTCATTTTCAGCACCCCCAAAAATCTTTAAAAGTTGTCATTTTAAAGTTTTTTGGGGAGTTGTAAAGACACTACCATTGACCAAAATTTCTTATCAAATAATAAAACAAATATTTTGTTCAAAATACTTAATTTACTTTTAACACTAACATAATAATTTAATAAATTATTTTATATGATAATTTAATATTTGATAATACAAGAAGTGTTTTCTTTTTTGTTTCGTAATAACACAAGAATTGTTTAAACTAAATTCATTCTTCTGAATAAAATGTTTGCTTTCTTTGATAATACATAAGTGTTTTTTTTTCTATAATAACATAAAAAGTGTTAAAACTAAAGTATTTTTAAAACATACGGTCTCAAATAAATAATATATATATATATATATATATATATATATATATATATATTAGTGACATTTTACTATCTGAGATTAATAAGAAAAATGTCAAGTTTAAAAAAAATCGATTTTTTAATAAAATATTTGTATCTTAACAAGGCCTTTTATTTTTTTTAACTCCAAAAGTTGAAGTGCTCTGAAAACGAGCAACCGTTGGCGTTTCTGCAATTTATTTTTCTACATAGTCACCACCATTCTCAATACACTTTTGCAAGAAATTTAATGACACATTTCTGCTTCTGATTAACGTCTATTACATGGGTTGCTTTCTTAGAGTCTAACACCATCAATATCTGCAACAAAGAGATGAAAGTTTCAGATCATGAATGTATAAGATTTTCAGGAAAATAAAAAAGAGGAGACATTACTTTTGGAATGCTGCTTGTATGTTGATGCCACTTATGATTGCTTTCAAAATTTACCAGTGATGTTTTTCCTCCCTCTGCTAGTTATTTCAACATTTGATAGTGTCTCTAATCTCTTCAAGTTCCAAAGCCGCTCTGTAGTACTGAGTTATCATACATTTTGTAAATATCACTTCTAAGCAGTAAACGTTGCCGTTGTCCACGCTAAGAGTACCCTTTCCTACCTTGACAGGGTACAAAACCAACTTCGAAATTGTTGGAGATGCCCCTCCATGGAATTAATGGACTATCTCATGACATTACTTCCTTTGGTGACGTCACTTCCAGTAAGGAGTACCGGTGCCCGGGAGTAAAAGATTGGCACGCAGCCAAGGAGGTCGTGTGCAAACGCCCTACAGTTGAGGAATGGTATTGCTGAACCTGCTTTTGCCTGTAATATATGTGAATACATGTTCGTTCCTAAAAATCCTGTGTTCCTTCTTTTTATTACTATTTAATCCCATAACAATCTCCAACTCTAGTGAAAAAGCTTCTATGTCAAAATTTGAAAAATTACAAGAGAGCGAAGGAGAAAGAAGCAAGGAATTTAATTTTGGCTTCAGACATCAACAGAAGTTGTACATGTGTAGCATAGCTGGAGTGCTTTTCAATCGCTTGAGTGTATCAATTTCGTCAGCAGAATTCAATAGTTGAATTTTTGTAGTCGCAGTGGTGATGTGGCAGCTGAATTTTCCAGTATATCTTCTCTTTATTGGCACCTTCTTACTTTTTGCTAACATCTCCTGCAAACGTTACAATAATAATAATAATAATAATAACAGTAATAATACATGTTTGTTCCTAAAAATCCTGTGTTCCTTCGTTTTATTACCATTTAACACCATAACAGAAATCTAGTAGTTAAGGACCTTTTATCCTCCCTACTTCAACTTTCTCACAAAAGAAACGTGAGTCTGTCTCTGCTCTATCGTTATTTTCATGGCAAGTGCTCGACTGAGCTTCAATCTATTTTTCCCCTCGATAAAACATTCACAACAAACACTCGTCTAGCTTCAACAATTGCTAACAATTTCCCTTATTACCTATCTTACCTATTACCTTATTACCTATCTTACCTATTACCTTATTACCTATCTTACCTATTACCTATCTGTGCCCAAAACGAAATGAAAATTCTATGAACAAAGTTTCTTTCCTACCTGTCTGTGGAATACAATACCATCAGGCTGCTTTCCAGCTGAACAAGGTCGATTTCAAGTCTAATTTAAACAATTTCTTGTTGATCCATCCTCCTAAATAATCAAATCTTACCCAAGTTTCATCATTACTGATCATTACACTGTTGTCTTCCCAGACCACCTGACACTCATTAACCCTTATCCTTGAGTTGTCTTAGAACCTTAATAAATGGTGACAGCCTTAGTAAAAAACAAAAGAAACCTACTGAACCTTCTTCAATTCTTCTATAGGGTGTTTTATTGAGGCAGCAAACTTTAAATCGATAATTGTTTTTTCTTTAATTGCAAATTTGGCAATTATCGGTTATTTTGATTTCAACTTGGTTTGCCAATTCATCATGAAAAGCCAGATAAATAATACGATTAATTTATTGAGAGAAACATTTAATGAATGAGTAATTTCACAAAATGGACCTGTGAACTAATCACCTCGCTTGTATGATTAAACTCTTAGTAGATTATTTTCTTTGAGGATAAATTCCACGTCTATGCTGATAAACCAGACACCATAGACCATTTGGAAGATAATATTCAGTGCGTTATTGTTGAAATACAGCCCGATTTAATGTTTAGAGTTTGTGAAAATTGAACCTTTTAGATTAAGGTACATACATGCAAGCCCAAAATTTTATTTAAATAACAAACTCTAAAAATTAATCTTTCGAAAAAATATTTGTTATTTGTTGAATAAAAATATTTGTTATTTGTTGAATAAAAATATTTTTCTGTGATTTATTTTGATCCCCTGTTTGTTTGTTTGTTTGCACTTTTTTCAATAAACACTCATTGAATTTTTCTTTTTTTTTTTTAATTAGTCATGGTGAAAGTAAATTTTGCCTGAACAGATTTTCCAAGATGACTTTAGTTGCTCCCCTAGGAGGCATTATAGGGGGGAAAATGCCCCCAAATTGTTGATCCATTTATTTGTTCGCACTTTTCTCAATAACAACCCCTTGGATATTTTCAAAAATTTTGCACAAACATTAGCCATGGGGTAAAGTAAATTTTTGAGTCGTGGAGAGGAAGCTGCATGCTCAGCTTGTTTTAATTTAATGTTCACCACCTCTGAAGGAATAAACCCTTTATAGCAGAATACTTCTTTTCATATCAGCAATTACTCAGGTCCCAGTCAAAAATAAAAAAAATATTCACCACTAAAAATAATGTGTTAACTATCAACTTATTTTTGTTTAGTGCCTATTCATCATATTCTAAAAATCACATTAAATGATCGATTTAGTGTTGTTACAGAGCATGTATTAGTGCATGGGAAAATATCAGCAGCAGCTGTAAGCTTGCGAGGATATTAGCAGCAGTAGCCGAAAAAGACACATATGCAAATTAGGAAGTGTGCGCAAGCTCGTGTGACAAGAAATGTATGCTTAGGATAAAATCAATTGATTGACATTTATTGAATTTTTCAAAAATGCTCAAGTGGAAGTCGACCGAACAAGTTTTCTCATCTTTCTTTGAAAGCAAATTCATATGTTGAAATTTTCAAAATTAATGCAAAAAAAAAAAATTAAACAAAATTGTTTTCTACTTTCAGGAAGAAAGTCACACCAACTCTGCACTTTCTAGCAGCAGTACTGAATCCAGTGAAAAGAAGCCATCCTGGGAACGCAGTGTTGGCCTTTTGTCCTCCAAAAATTCCTTAACAATGTTGGTTAAGAAAAATCCGAAAAGTTTAGAGGAAAATAAAAACAAATCAGCGGTTGAAAAAGTTCAGAAAGTTTCCGAGACTGCAAAAGAAGTTTCCGACTCACAAGAAATTTCCTTCCTTCAACAAAATGTTGATGTTAGAAATATCCCTTTACCAAGCGATGTACAAAAGCCGTATCCACATAAGAATAAAACTATTCCTCCAAAACCTTTACCGAGCGACACGTCAACGGTGGAACCACATAAGAGTAAAACCATACCTTTACCGAGTGACACACCAAAAACGGAACCGCAAAAGAGCAAAACCATTCCTCCCAAACCTTTGCCAAGTGACACGCCAAAAGTGGATCCAGATAAGAGTCAAATAATTCCTCAAAAAACATTCACACCCAATTCTACTTCCGGTCTGGGTTTGTTGGGAACTTATTCGGACACTGATAGTGATTCATGAACTTAACAAGCATTTTAAAATCTTCTATAAGGTACCTTCCCCCGCCCACTCCAAAAATGCCACCCACGCAATGGTTAATAAGATTCCAAATCTTTTCTGCAATGCAATCATATTTGAAACAAATAAATTTCAGTCTATGACTGACTTGTCCACTAAGTTACAATCATGAATGTCCAACAGTTTTTGTTCTATCACCATTCAATAATATGCTCTTGATTTTTTTTTTTTTCATCTTAACCCCAAAGAAAGCATATTGCCATTTGCACATAAGGAGCTACTATGAATGACCATTTTTATCGTCATCGTTTTGGCAGAATTCTGATACAAGTATACATTTCGCTAATTAAGATTTAGCCAGCCCCAGCTACAAAGTGTTTTTTAGGTGATCCATAAGGTGCAACTTTGTGTTGCACACATCTAAAATCAAGCTTCTCTCTTTACATCATCAACATTCTGATCCACATCTGGCATCAATTTAAATGAATGGTTCTCGTCTTCAGGAGGCCTCAAGTTTTGACAAGCTTCTGGGCTTGACAATTACTCCTGATCTTAAATGGAACACATACATCAAATCTGTTGCCAGGGCCGCTGGAAAAATGGTGGGATCTTTCTATCGATCCAGTAGATATCTCACTGCTGATGCAATTCTCTATCTATATAAGAGCCAGGTACATCCAAGGATGAAATACTGTTGCCACATCTGGGCAGGAGCTGCTAGAAAGAACTTGTCCTGCCTTGATAGCGTTCAAAATAGACTTCGTAGCCTCGTAGGAGATGTCCTTTTCTCTTCCCTGCAACTTCTACCTTACAGAAGAGATGTTGCGAGTTTGTCTCTGATGTATCGTTATTTTCATGGAAAGTGTTCGACTGAGCTTCAATCTATGGTCCTCCCTCGCCAAACTTGCACAAGAAACACTCGTCTAGCTGAAAACACTATCAATAATTCCTCCCACTCTTTATCTGTGCTTAAACCTAAACGTAGATTTCATGAACAGAGCTTCTTTCTTAGAACTGCACGCCTGTGGAATTGTCTTCCGTTTTCCTGCTTTCCGGCTGACTACAATATGGCTGTCTTCAAGTCTAACGTAAACAAGTTCTTGATGAGCCGTTCCATATGAGTTAACAAATTTGCCGAATTTTCATTACTAATGATTACTATATTTTCCAATTTCTACTGTACACTCTTTAACCCTTATCCTTGAGTGGCCTCTTGGCCTTGATAATGGGGTATTGCCTTATTGCCTAGCCACCCGACGGTTTATTTGAGGGTGCATCTCCTCCAGTGAATTAAACATGCCTCCAGATACCAACCTGGAAATTTCTATGACTTGTTGTGGTGCATACAGCATCTAGTTTTCCTAAATGGTCACCCATCTGGTAGCGGTCATGCTCATCATTGCTTAACTTTGGTGAATTGGCAAGAACCTATGTGTCACTGTCAGTGTGCTTGTGCCGACCATGTTTATAAGAGGTGAGCAAGATATCGGTTTACATTACATTTAAAATTCTGCATGTCAGTACAGTCACGGAAACGGGTAACAGGGAGGGAATTCCAAAATCTAGCAATCAGAGGGAAGAAACTAGAGTAAAAGGATTTCCAACATCTTAGGGACTCTACAGTGAAGGGGTGAGATTTTGTTGTTAAATCGGTTTGTTAGAGGTATGTAATATCTATCAAAATAATTCCAAAACAATTTTGGGCATGAAGGAGGCTATCACAGCCCAAATCTGAACAGTATCAAAAGAGGAAGGCATTAGAGTTGTGTGTTGTAAAAGTGTGATTGCAATGCACGTGTGGAAAATATAATTGAATGTTCATAAAACTGTTGGACACTCATAATTGAAACTTTGGTGGACTTGTCGGGCACTGATTGAGGTTTATTTGTAAAAAGTATGGTTGGATTGCACAAAGGATTGTATATTTTATTAATGATTCCATAGGTGGTATGTTTTTTGTTTTGTTTTTTTAAGAGGGGAAATGGTCACTTTGTATTGTACCAAAAATACATTGAAATATTCTGATTTCAGGAATATTTTTGGTATTTTAATTTTTCTATCAATTTTATTAAGGTGTAAATTTGTAAGAAAAGTATATAAGAATTCTTCTGAAACTATAAATTAAAAAAAAATGCTCTTATACAAAAAACAGATAATGTTTAGTATGTGTGGTGAGGGGGATTGACTTTTTGATAATTTGTGAGTTTCCTGAGAAATTGTTTCAAGAATATTCCAATTTTTTTTTATTCATTTTTTTTTTCTTCAATTTTAAGCATGATTTAAAAAAAAAATATATTTGCAGCAAACCACAACCAGGTGTTTTGTCAAAAAGCTTCTCCGAAGCTAAACATTGTACTTTATGTTGTGCTTCCTTGGCCTTTTGGCTTGGAACAAAGTGTTGTATCTGTACTGATCCTACATTTGGTCTACTTTGTCTTCGGTCAGAAGTAGAGTTTCTTCCAGACTAAGGCAAAGTTAATTTTTGTCTCAATCCAGAGCGCCATTTTTGGGGAGCTGGATTTTCCTCACACTAAAAACTGATCTTGAGTCTAACTTTGCTCTCGTGGGGAAGCAAGTAAATAAGAACTCTTCTAAAGGTAAATTTGAAATGTCATTGATGGGAATATAAATTCTCCTTTAGCGGAGTTTTTCACCGGCAACACCTGACCGTAGTCACACACAAAAAAGGTATCATCATCACTCTCGTCTCGCCAAAAGAAAGGAAACCATTTGTATCTGTGTTTCAGCTCCCTTGAACGACCTGCCAGAGAAAGTTGTAATGATGTCTTATGGTTGTTTCAATCCGTCGTACATAACTTGGGTACAGCTCATTCTTAAGTATGACGTCCAGGCAGCAAATCCTTCAAAAAAGATATCGTTCACCTGCAACGCGTTTGGATGTTTACGCAATTCTCCACACGTACCTACAAAGAATTGCTTCAAATTCTAAATCTGTTCTCAATTGAGCAGCAGAGGATACGAGGAAACCTGATTCTGACATGCATCATCATCATCAACAAGAATTTAAACTTTTTGATGAGTTTTTCACCCGAGTGCCAAGTTGTGGTCTCTGCGGCCACCCACACGAGATGTACCACACGAGATGTACCATCGTTTTTGTCTCAAAAGAAGAATGGTAGGCTCAATATAATTTCAGATAAAACTGAATAACAATGAATGAAAGGCTTGCGACAAACCCATTTTGATCAATTATTGTTGATGACTACATACGCCTCCCATTTCTCTGTTGATTGAGCCCTCTTACTGCCATCGATAATTCATAGATCTTCCAAAAAGCATCAAGCACTCTAGGTAGTTGATAATACATATATTAGCATTAATAATTCCTTTTTTAAATTGCTAGTGGTGGCATAATGAGTAGGATCACGGTCTGTAAACAGATCTGTCAAGTTTCGTTTTCAACTTGAAGCACTTCCTCGTCTAACGTGACTAGATTGCTGTAATGTTGCGAAACAATAAAACTGAATAGAATTGTTTCGGCTTCCTGGAACAGCCTGAGAGATGATGCCTACCATATTGCAGCTTATGGTCGCCTTGGACAAACATTTAGACGGTATATAGATGCATAATCACGTTGACACACCAGTTCTCATTAGATCACCAAAGTTAAGCAACCTTGAGCCTGGTCAGTAGCAGATGGGTGACAAATTTGGGAATTTTAGATGCTGTATGTAGAAGGGCCGATACCTCCCCACAAGAGTTGCAAAAACCTAACTCGTCTTCTCCCCTAATGGGAATATATGCGACTGGGGACCGCTTGTGAATTTCATACTCTCATCAAACTTCCTCCTTTGGAGAAAGCCGGTTAAACTCACATAGGGTTAATGCCATTTCAAGATATAGCTGCAATATCTTCTGTCTTTTTTGACATGGCGTGACGTACATAGCATTTTTATTGATTGATTTCGGAGCAGAATTGCCGAATCACTATATTCATAAGTCGCACTATTTTATTAAAATCACTTTTGCATTTTTTTTTTTTTATCTCGTTTGGAAATGTACAAAACTTTTCTCCTTTCACAAAAAATTGTCTGTGATGAATCAGATACAGGAGGCGTTCCAAATGTAATGCTTCCTATTTTTATTCCACCTGAATTGATCAGAGGGGATTACAAATTGCTGTTATGATGACTGAACTTATGCATTCATAACCTGAAAGTCTCATCGCTCTGTTGCAGATATTGACAGTGTAAGACTCCAAGAAAGCAACCTCTGCCATGAACATGTGCAAGAAGCAGAGATGTGTCGTTGTATACCTGGCAAAAGTGCACTGAGAATGGTGGTGAATGGAGTACAAATGGCTGCTCATTTTAATGGTACCACTCCTGTCTTTGTAGTTCTTCAATTTTTTGAGTTAAAAAAAACTAGGAGGCTTTACTTTTGGAACAACCCTTGTACTGTGCTTCTGTTTGAATAATTTGTATAAAGCACTAACAATAAACGACCCACAAAAATGTTGATATGCAGTAAAAACAGACCAAAAAATTTGCTTCTTCTTTTTTTTTTTTTTTTACATTTTATAATTCTGCTTTTTAATTTATTTTTTTAATTTTGGGGCTTATCCAGAATTCAACCTAATAAAAAAAAATACAAAAAAATCTTGACGCACGTATATGTCACCGAATGAATTTCGTACTCCCAAATTCATGTAAATTTATTATATCGATTTTTTTTTGTTGTTGTTTATTTTTAAACAAAAATATTTAATTTTATGAATAAACGAGTTTATATTTTGATCTACCATTTTTTTTAGATAAAGGGAGAAAACTCAGTTCAAACTATCAAGATTAAAATCAAACTTGTAATGGATACAATTTACTATTAAAATCACTAGAAATAATAAAAAAAATGATGTTCTTAGTTAAAAAAACAAGTACTTGATTGATTTGCATGATTTTTGGAATATGACATTTTTGTTTCATGACTGCTATGTACATCATAAAGATTTTTCTTTAATTTTTTTGTATTTTTAATCAAGTTCAATTCTGAACAAGAACCAAATGTTTTTTTTTTTTTAAATTTGTCGTACAAATCACCATGTTTAGATTGTCCAGCCATTTGTTGCACTGGCAGATAAAAACACAAATGTCATTTTTATATTAAAACACTTTTTGGTGCTTGTGCAATATGAGATTTCAAATAAATGCATTTGAGGTAAAAACACACTTACGTACTTACTTGTCATGTCAAAATTCGTAAAAATTACAAAAAATATTGAGTAGAAAAATAATTTATTTATTTGTGGACTCTCCTCATCTTCATAGCTGTTTTTATTCCACCACGTTTTGGCCAGCTAATCCTTTGGCCTTCTTCAGGTAGTTAACTGCGACGGGATAGGAATACTGTCTCTTAACTGTATCCTCAGTAATTACTGCCTCACCACGTTTTTGGCCAACTAAACATCTGGACTGCTTTGAAACCGCTATCTTCAGACAATGTTCACCTGGAACCATAGAGATTCAATGCCTCTATCCACTGCAACACGGTCCCCGAAAAACGTGGTGAGACAACAACTATGGAAGCCAGTAATTATGAAGATGAGGATGACAGTCCTCAAATAAATAATTAAATATACAAATTACTCATCTCAAAGGATTCCAATAATAAAATAATATAGAATAGAAAAATAATTACAAGTAAAAATCAAATTTTAAAAATTATAGTTTTATCATATTGACTCATGTTGAAGAGTTCTTAAAAATCTAAGGGAGGTAACTGCAATGTATGCTTTTGACAAATCTACCATTTTAAAATCAAAGAACAATTCCAGCAGATTTCTACTTGATCCTCTTTTGTAATTTTGATGAGTTTCAGCTTGACAAGTAAGTTCGCAATAGTGTTTTTACTGCTTTCCTAATATATTCTATTATCTCTGCGATTGACATTCAAAGGTTATCTAATTTGCATACTACTTTGTTAAAATACCTCTCATTAATTAACTATTCATTGTTATTGTTTTCTTATTTGATGATTTCATTTTATAATAGTTTTAATCCTTATTCGGTCTAAGCCTCTCCCTCCTCACGTGATTTAATTCTGAATATATTTACGATCGGTCATAAAATAGTTTTCTCTAATATTATTATTATTCTTAACAGTAGTAGTGTAAGACCAGGTGCTACCTTGCTTGACAACCAATCGCTGATCCTAACATTGTATGGCCTGGATTTCTTCTCTTTCTTCTTCTCTTCTGACCATGTCGTCATCTCTCATGTGTTGGCGGCTGCTGAGGAGTGTGCACAGGTTCACGAGTATCTATATATTAATAACATAATAATAATAACAACATATAATAACATAATAATAATAACATATATTAATAACATAATAATAATAATAACATATAATAACATAATAATAATAACATAATAATAATAACATAATAACATAATAATAATAACATATATTAATAACATTATAATAATAACATATATTAATAACATAATAACCTTTAATGCACGTACATACGTGTGTCATGGTTTCCAAATAATAAAGTATTCGATTGGGCGATCCTATTTATTAAAAAGGAGGATAGAATGTGATAATATATCACGAACATTAAATTATTAGTACATAGATATGATAAGTTAGTGTTCGTAGCATGTTATAACCTTCTATCCTCCTTTTTTAATAAATAGGATCTCCCGATCACTGAAAACAAAATGTAAAAAAAAAAAAAAACAATTTTTTTTTTTACATTGTGTCACTTTTGGGTTGTACATGAAACTAACATATACATTCTTGGTCTTCTGACAAAGATCTAAGGGCAGTATCTGTTCTGTCTAAAGATGGTATAATGATATTGTGGAGTTTTCATTCTCACTGGGCATCCATGCAATAGAAATGTCACAGACTCCTATAAGGATATTGGAGATAAACTGTAATAACCAGATGTATTCTAACATTTCATTAACCAGATTACTTAGATAAATAATTCTACAGTTTTAATAAAAGGGTTGCAATAATATTGTGGGGGTCTCCATTCATGCTTAACGTCCACAGAATATGAAAGATGCTGCTGTGGAATTTCCACAGGTTCTGCTGGTAAAATTAAATTAAATAAAACAAAACTTAAAAAGAAACACAAACTCTGACATATTCTACAAATATCAGTTGCATTCTAGATGTGTGTGTGTGTGACACCATCGATCTTCAACATGTCATGGTCCACATCTGTGTTCTGTCGAGGCCGTATTCATCAGTTGTTGTCAGCTCATTTCAATTTCTTAAAGTTCTTTTGGTTTGGTGCAAGCCACGACTTGCCTTCTACTGTGTCCAACTTGAAACTCTCCTCAACTTTGTCGTCAGCTGTCGTGAACCCAAGACTGTCCACAAGCTGTCATCAACTGTCCCAAAACCTACCGTCATTCTAAAATAACTCTAAAATATATTGACCTTTTGTTTATATTACTGCCACACCTTGATTAACAATCCTACTTTAGTTTCTTTTGTGTTCCTTTGGGAACAACTTCCTTACTATTGTTCTGCTGCTAAAACTGTTTTCTCCTTTTTTTCTCTACTTCCCAACATGTCAATAATATCATAATAGAAGTGCAATACTAATACAGGGCATGATAGAGAAATGGTTCCATACTTTAACTAGGGTCCAACAAAGAGGTCTGTGACACTGTTTTACATTTTCCAGAACACATCATAACTGATTCCTTAAAAGTTATCTTTGCTAGTAAAAAAAATAAAATAAAATGCAACACTCAAGAACAACAAGTATCAATCAAGAAATATCAAACTCGAACACAGCATTTTTATATATATTTAAAGAAATAGTTTTATTTAACATATAGACTTAATAAACTTACAGAATAGAAAGTATTTGGCAATAAAAATACTCCTAGAAAGGAAAAAATCCAAATTATGCTAAGTAACAACCAAGCTATGAGAGGTTAGATGGAGGCTTTTACTATCAATAATTTCCTCCACTCTTTATCTGCGCCTAAACCTAAACATAGATTCCATGCTTAACTTTGATCTAATGGGAACTGGTGATTATGACATATATGTACAGATTGATAGGCCCTGAACTGGCATCTAAGCTTCAGCCTCTGTCTCATCGACGAAACGTTGCATCCTTCTGCCTGTTCTACAAGTATTTTAATGGTGAATGCTCTGATGAACTGCAGACACTTGTGCCCCCACGACATAGACACCCTTGACAAACCCGACAGGCAGCTAAATCCCACCCCCACACAGTAGAGATCCCTAGATGTAGAAGATCTTTCTACACCAGTAGTTTCTTCCCCAGAACCGCTATACTCTGGAATTCGATTCCAGGTCCCTGCTTCCCCAACTGTACTAACATGCAGAAGTTCAAGTGTAACGTGAACCGACATCTTGCTGCCCAAATCCCAACATAGTGCCCCAGTAGCTGCTGCCCCTGATAGTAGCCCCCTACACCACATTGGCAATGTGCCTTGTTTGGGGTGAAAATGTAATTAAAAAAAAAAAGAAGAAATTTATTGAAGAAGATAGTTTCTTTACATGAACATTTAATAAACGTGTTTTGTTACATTTCAATGCGTACAAAGGATAACTATGTTCGTTTAGATAAAGAAATAATACAAAAAAATAATACTTATATTATTCAATTCTATAATTATTATTTGATTCGATAATTAGCGAAAAGGCAGGCAATAATTCTTATCGATAATGCTTAAAAAAATGTTGAGATATCTAAAAGATTGAAACTGTCATGGGAGCCATGAGGAAGGCAGCTAAAAGGAATTGAAGCAGACACCAGAAACCTCAGTCAATGAATTGGTCTGAAGGAAACCCTAAGAAAAATGGATGTTCAAAGAGAGATAATTGCTAGTGGATCTGTTCTAGAACAGTAGATATGCCATCGTAGAATTTACACAAGATCCTGTTAGCATCAGGACATTTACCAAAAAATTTAAGTTGTGATTTTAGAAGCTGATTTTATAGAAGCAGACATGAAAGTTTCATCCTAATATTAAAAAAATATGCTTTAAAAATTTTTTTTAAAAATGGAAAAGGATGGTGTCCATCAAGAACGATAAGAAGTTATTTTTTCCGATTTTGCTGAAATTGCCTGTCTCTCTCTTTTTTTTTTTTTCTTTATCTTTTTGCCTTTTATTTTTGGTTGTTTTTAAAAACTTGCCATCAGCAGAGATAATGGCTGTCTATTAAAAAAATTAACTTTGCAGTGTTGATGATTGCATTATATATATTGCTAGGTTTTTTACTTCAAACGATTTTCACTGCTTTTTTAGAAACTAACATAGGCAGATGGAAACTTGCTGTTCCATCCAAGAAAGCTTTACCTGTTTCCTTCCCTACAACTCACTAATTGACTCTTTCCTTGTTTTCACCTTTTTTTCCATAAAGTCTTGCTGCCCAACTCCCCACATAAATTTGATAAATGTGATTTCTTTTCACCAGAATCTGAAAGAGTTCACAAAACATGAAAAGAAAAAAGGTTTGTCATTTCTTATTCGAAGCAACTTGGCTATTCTCAGTAATTTCTTGTTGTTAGATCAAGCAGCTTCCATCTCTGAAATAATAACACCTTTATTTATTTTATACTAGCTTTGGTGCCCGGTGTTGCCCGGATGTTTGGAGGAACGTGTTGAGCAAAAAAAAAAAAAGTGGTAGTAGGCATGCAGGCTTGAACCCGTGATGCAAAGGAGGAAAAGAATGTGAAAAAAAAAAATCTGACGTCTTTGCTGTTGCATCCATTGCCGAACTGGAAGTGACATAGGTTTAAATTAAAGCTAGACAATCGAAAAGAGGCGAATACTTTTGAAAATATCGGTGAAAAAAGTGACCCCTCCCTGTAGAAAAGTGCTCAGTTGAGGGTTAAGGAATTAATGTTTTTGCCCAATTTTTCAATATTTGTCGTCCAAAGGGTCGAGTTTCAAAATGATACCAATCTCATGAAAATCCGTCGCCTCTGTCGAAAGTTTTTGCAAGACATACAGACATACATACATGCATACATTTAAACAGACAGGTGAGATTTATATTATAGATTTAAAGAGAAGTAATCATTTGTACTTTGTTATTTCCCTTGACAGAGAGCAGTTTAGAAGGCAGAGTTATCTGCCCATATACATTTGGCAGCTGAAATTAGGAAAAGAATATTCAATGGACATTTGCTCAGCGACAAACAATATATTTTGAAGTAATTCTTTTTCAGTTAATATTTATGTAATAAACAAGTATGAGGGTTGTTCTCAAAATAATGGCTCTGGAAATAGACGTACATATGGCAGTTGAACTTGAGCCGATGTTATACTTTCATTAAAACCCAGAAGTGGCTGTCAAAGAACTTCCACAACTTCACCAATTCCCCAAATTTACTTTCCCCTCCTCCTCCAACTCAACTGATTGCAACCCCATGGACTTTACGCAGTTTAGAAAGACACCAACCATATCACCTACCACACTAAAGATTGCCAACATTAAACTGGTATTTGAGCGTCACCATGAAGGGCACATGCTCAAGGTTCAGATTCTGGCATGGAGGTAGCATAAGATGGCTTCTTGGTGTGACCTTTATTCAACAAAGAATCCTCTATAAGATCCATTTTGAAATTTGAAAATACATCAATTATTGTTCAAGATATGACATTTTTTCTTTCCTTTCATTTTAGAAAGAAAAGAAAAAATGTCAATTTTATCTCAAAACATGTTATACGCGTTGAAATGTAACAAAAAATGTTTATCAAATGTTCATGTAAAGAAACTATCTTCTTCAATAAAATCTGTAGATATACGCCATAATCAGGTTGATACACCAGTTCCCATTAGATCAGCAAAGTTAAGCAACATTTAGCCTGGTTAGTACTAAAATGGGTGACCATTTGGGAATTCTGTATGTGCACTTCACTTATCTCAGCATTGTTTCCAATTGTCCTGGATTTCTCCTTGCGACTGGACTCAAGCAGTGCCGATTCAGGGGAGGTGAAGTTAGTGATTGTGCAATCCTTGCCTCACAATTATATGTACACCCACACTTACAGGGAGTATCGATTGTCTTTCGAAGCTAAACGGAGGCTTTTTTTTTTTTTTTTTTTTAGTATTTGTGTAAGTTTTAAACGTTTTTAATTTTGGAGTAATTTTCTTTAGGTGCATGCACGGATATGTTGTCATAATTGGAAGCCATTTTCTTTCTCATAGAAGTTCCTTGAATTTGTAAAAAGTCTGCCTCCTGGTTGACTATAATATGGTCGTTTTCAAGTCTAATGTGAACAACTTGTTGAAGAGCCATTCTCTTAAGTAAATTATCAAATTTTCATTACGATAACCGTTAACTTTTATCCTTGAATGGCCTCCTGGTCTTGATGGATGGTGACTATATGATGTAAAAAAAAAAATGTCTGCGATATTAAATTATCTTACCTAAACACTGCTATTCTGAAATTGTGACCGTGGGCTGCCATCAGTGGACTGTTTCTTTTGTATCAAGCGGTCATAAACATTTAGATGCTTTCAAACCGATATAAACGATGGCACAAAAATAATGAAATTTAAAAAGAAATGTCACCTTTTTTTTTTATTATTAAAAGTATTTTATTATCTTCAGTAATCAAATAAAAAATTTAATTTTCATTTAAAAAATTATTCCAGCAAATGATTATATATTTTTACTAGCAGGGTAGAGTGGGGCATCTTTGCAAGATTGTAAAATATGCTTAGATATTATATTTTCATTTGTCCAGATTTCGTATATATTACTAGTGGCAGGGGTGTTTGGCTTTGCCCGGTCGTAAAATACGCTTAAATATGATATTTTAATTTGTCCAGATTTCGTATATATTATTATAGAGTCGTGATTTCAAAAGTAAAAAAAGAGTGCTCTCTGCTTGTGTTCTGTATGTGCTCCCTGTATATCTCTACATGCCAGCTAAAACCGAAACTGTAACATTCAAAGCTGATGACGTTATCGCTGTACCAACTTGACACGCATATGAACCGATTAAAAATAAACTAAAATGAATGTACAACAATGTTTTCAATTTTGACCTATTGTTGACCCCTTAAAAACTATTTTAATCAGCTAAAGAGCCATAAAAGAACCATAAAAGACCCATAAAAGAACCATAAAAGACCCATAAAAGGCCCATAAAAGAATGGCCCATAAAAAATCTAATCATTTGAGGCCCCCTAGCAATGCTCTGCAACTTTTAGTTCTGAGGTGTTCGTTCACACCTGACCTCCATAGAATGGAAATATGTCACAAAGTTTAAAAGGTTTTTTAATATAGATCCACAGAATATTGTGATAAGTGTTTCAGTGTGAACAGGTATGGTATAATAAATTATGGGGTTTATCTATTTTATTTTTACTTTCATCATATTTTGCTTTGGTTTTGATACCCCCAAATTCGAAGCTATCTCTTTACAACCCTTTCTTTTCATAACCTATCATACTTTCATAAATCAGAGTCTATTTTCTGTAGGCTGTTTTTGAACCCAGTCAACGATGGGTACTTTTGCTAGTATATATATATATATATATAGAGAGAGAGAGAGAGATTAGAATGAATTTTAAAATAGTTTCAGGACATTAAAATTATACAGATCGGTAAAAATTAAATTTAATGCGTTTGGTAAAAGTTATTAGTTTCATTCACTTTCTTGGTTGTTAACTATACTGCTATATCATCTTTTATTGGTCTTTCTAGGGTTAAGTCTGTCATGTCCCGTTTTTAATCAATGTGTCTATAGTCTGTCCAACTAATGGCAAAAAAAAAAACGTTTCAAAATCTAGTGAGTTATTCATTTCAATTGTGTTCATGCGGATTCCATGCAGATGCACCAGAGTGTTGCTTCCTCTACACAGCTGATGGCTCAGGATTGCTCCATCTTCATCAACAGCGTTGGTGACCCCGATTCTCTCTTTTAACTCTGGGAATCAGATAAACGAGGAGCCATTGTTTTGATGCTGGCGTGGATCCAGGTTGTAGTTTTTAATCAAACGTTGTTGTACAAAACTTAGGCCAAGAAATTCATTGCTTCGCCTGGCGAATGCTCAAGAGGATGAAATGCGGGGAAATTCTGTGTAGTTTAATTGCCATATATTTTTTCAATAACTTACTTAGCATATATATATATATATATATATATATATATATATATATATATATACTTTTTAGTTATTTTAATATGAAACCTTAACCCACTACACAATTCAGACACTAAGATTTGGAACTCATGAAATTGCAAATAAAGGTGTTATATCTCTATCTGTCTATCTATCTATCTATCTATATATATATATATATATATAGATAGATAGATATATATAGATATATATATATATATATATATAATTAAATGGGAATTAGTAAAAAAAAAAAAAAAAACTGAAAAAGTGCTCAATACTATTGTAGAGCAAAAAAATATTTTTTTTTATTACCGTTTTAACTGCTTAGTTACACATGTTTCCACCTTCGGATTAAATGATCTGATAATTTCATCAGACCACACAGATTTCAAAAGTTTATTATGGGGAAACAAAAAGATAAAGAGCAAAAATGTACAGATTCAAAAAACAATTGAAAAAGAAAAAAAAGAAATGTAGAAGTAGAGAAAAGTGATATATTGATATATATATATATATATATATATCAATATATATATATATATATATATATATATCAATATATATATATATATATATATATATATATATATATAATAATCCCAGCACCCGCCTGATAAACCCAACTAAACCAGAAATAGGTAGAATTAGCAAAACAATACATTCTAGAGTAAACAAACAAATCAAACAAGACCTAGAACTAAACCAGTGGGCAAATACTACCGAAGCAATCATCTGGTTTAAAAATATAGAAAGATAAATGTACGTTCATATAGTTTGACATCATAGACTTTTATCCCTAGATATCCGAAGAACTTTTTAACATTGCCCTAGAATTTGCCGAAGCATACACTGATATATCCTCAGAAGAAAAATGTAGAAAAAAGGTTCTAATAAATAACGAATGGATAAAAACTACAATGAAAAATTCGTTTGATTTGGTGATGGGTGCCAGGGATTCTGCAGAGGCATCAGATCTTGTGAGATTATTCATTCTATATACCCTTACAAGCATATTCGATACTACGGGTATCGGCCTATATAGAGATGACGGACTAGCTATAATAAAAAACTTCAACAAAGTCAAGGGAGAAAACTTTAAGAAAATCATGCACAAGGAAATTAAAAAATTAGGCCTAAAAGCAGACGTATCAGCTAACATAAAAATGACAAACTTCCTGGACGTCACGTTAAACTTAGATAAAAACACATATGAACCATACTTAAAAGATAACGCTACTCCAATTTACGTAAACCCTAAGTCCAATCACCCACCATCAATTATAAAACACATTCCTAACTCAATCGTAAGTAGACTCAGTAATAACTCCAGCAATGAAAATGCATTTAACAGGTTAACCAATATCTACGAAACAGCCCTAAAAAATAGTGGATACAAAAATATCGATATCAAATATAAACAACAAAACACCAATAACTATAATAAAATTAAAAATAGAAGAAAAAGAACTATAATTTGGTATACGGCCCCATACAATCAAATGTTAAAAACAAAACTTGGCAAGAAATTTCTAGATCTTATTGAAAAACACTTTCCCGCAACCAACCCCTTACACAAAATCTTCAATAAAAATACCTTAAAGTTATCCTACAGTTGTTGCAAAAATTTAGAGATGATAATTAAAGCACATAATAACAAAATATTAAATAAAAACAGTGTAAACTACAACAAAATAAACAATAAAAAAAAGTAGACACCATGACAAAAATAAAACTAACACTAGCAGAAATAATAATAATAATAATAATAACAAACCAACCCGGACAAGAACAACCATACCATAAATAAAAATACTAATAACGAACAAGATAAATGTAACTGTAGACACCGCAAACTTTGCCCAGTTCAAAATAAATGTCTAACAAAAAGCATAGTTTATCAGGCAACAATATTTGCAAAAGAAAACCTGAATAACAAGAAATATTATGTAGGCATGACTTCCTTAGATTTCAAAACCCGATACTATGACCACAAAAGTACATTCAACAATAAAAAACACTGTATAAAAACAACACTAGTGAATAAATACTGGGAACTCAAAGAAAGCGGACATTCGCCGGTAGTCGAATGGAAAATAATAAGACAAGCTACCACGTGTAGGCATTTAGACGACCCATGTAAATTATGCCTTCATGAAAAATTTGCTATCCTGTACTTTAAAGAACCCCAACATCTATTAAACTGTAGAAGAGAAATAGAAAATAACTGTTCACAAAATAAAATTTACTCTAGGATAGCGATACAAAATAGTTTTAAAACTAACAAAAACAATAGAAAATAAACAAATAAATAAATTAAATAAACATTAATATACATAAACGATCACACATATATGTATGTATATATATATGTGCATATATGTATGTACACATATGTATATTTATATATAAACTAAAGAAAAAAAAAAAAAGAAAATGTCTGCCTTAAACCACTAACCTAGTTTTAAAACAGATCCTTTGTTCGATAAAATGCATGCCCATTGGCTGATAGGAAGGGGCGCGGTGGATACTAGAAAGCTGATTGGCTAACTAAATCCTCAACAGAAGAGGACCATATAAAAACGATAAACAACCACAGAATTCGCGCATAAGCCTGACGAATCCTAGAGTGGATCAAACGCTGAATATTCAGTGTAGCTTAATCGCCATATATATTTTATAAATTACTAACTAGCTCTACCTACGTATTGAGCACATTTGAAGTTAATACTTAGTTTATGCATAAATCTATACTTTCGTATATTAATTTTATGTGACTAAATGAAGTAGTTATATATATATATACACACACACACATATACACACATATATATATATATATATATATACACACACACACATATATACACATATATATACACACACACACACACACACACATATATAATATATATATACATACATATATATACACACACATATATATATATACACACACACATATATATACACATATATATATACATACATATATGTATAGATATATATATACACACACACATATATATATACACATATATATACATACACACACATATATATATATACACACACACCTATATATATACACACACATATATGTGTATATATATACGCACACATATATACACACATATATATATATACACACATATATATACACACACACACATATATACACACACACACATATATATATACACACACATAAATATATATATATACACACACATATATATATATGACTACTTCATTTAATCACATAAATTAATACATGAAAATATCATTTTATCCATAAATTTTTAGTATTTACTTCAACAGTGTTTAATACATAGGTAGAGCTAGTTAGTAAATTATGAAAATACGTATAGCAATTTAAGCTACCCAGAATATTCCACATTTCATCCTCGTGAGAATTCGTCAGGCTTATACAAAAACTTATGTGGTAGTAAGTAGCAAATCCCATAGAAATTCCAGGGTAGTGGCAATTTTTAAAAACACATCTATACTCTTATAAATTTTTTTTTTTGTGTATTGATATTCACATTAAAACCCCTTTTTTTTATTTATTTAAAAACGAAAATACAACTTTGTTATATATGAGTCGTGGAATTGCATTCATCTGCAAAAGATCTAGCTAATTTGCATATTCTTTTAAGCATTCATTTTACTTAATTCCCTAATAGTTTTTTTCGGTTTTCTTATAGGATGATCATCTTTAGTTAACTTTTACGTGTAATTATATTCGTGCAAATATTCTACATGTTTTATACTTGCGTAATATTTGCATAAAAAGGTTATAATAAACACAAACCTATTTTTATATATTTTATATCGGACAATTATTTTCAATTATTATCAAAATAATAAAAACAGTCACATCTCATCTCAAAAATGCAGATTCGTATACATATTTGTTTAAAAAATTTTACCTACCAAACTCCTCTCTCAGTTGTTGGTTTACAGACATGAAACTTAAAATATAGGGTATCTGAACCCATGCAAAATTTTATATTTGGGGGTTAGCCGGGGAAAATCAGAGCAAAAGTGTGAAAATTAAAACAACAGAATTTGCCAGGTGAAGGTTGAACAACAGCATTACGAACATGTATGCGTAACGTAATAGCTATTGGTTCAGGTTTTAATTTTTAGCCTTGCAGCAAACGTGTCTTCATAGCTCAGGCAGTAACACCAAAAGAAAAAGTAAATCGTAAGCTAAACGTTTTGGTTTCGATTCTCAGTGGTGGCGCACGAGTCATTTTCTTTTTTTACTTTTTAAATCATTACAATATATTGGGTCCAATATAATATAATAATATATACGAAATCTGCATTAATCAAAATGTCATATGTGAGCATATTTCACGACCCGGCAATGCCGGGTAGCCTGCTAGTTATAAATAAAATGAATAAAAAATAAAGCAAATAATGATGAATTTAAAACAAATTTTTACAAGTTAAAAAGAATTAATTTAAAAAATTTAGCTTTTTTTCAATGTAAATTCAACACACAACACATTTTATTGTTTTTTTTGTTTTTTTTATAAATAATTTTTTATATACATTTTTATAAATAATTTTTTATATAAATTTTTATAAATAATTTTTTATATAAATTTTTATGAAGGGACAGATGTCAATTCACTACAAATTTTTTTATTCTTAAAAAATATCTATATATAAAAAAAAAAAAAACTTTCAGTCTCCTCCCAATATAACTTTCTTTTTAAATGATAAAATGAAATAGCCAATTTGAAACCGTAAACAGACAGCCATGGTTTTTCATTTTTATTTTTTGAGAGGAAATAGTTTTAAATATTTTAACTGATAAAGAGCAACTATAAAGGGAGGTAATTCGTTTCTCGTTAATTTATGATGATGATGTTTTTTTGTGACACTGGATGTACGAACAAATAAATTAATATTTAGATACCAATAATAATAATGAACCCTTGAATGCAGAGATTAATACACACACATAAAAAATGCTACAGATGTAAAACACAAGGGAGCATCACATGAAAACTGAAACTGTATGAGTTAACTCCCCTGTGCCCCTGCCTTTCACTTAAAAAAAAATTTTTTTTTTTTTTGTGTGTGTATATGTGTAACCATAAACTGTAAACTGACGCAACACCAAATAATCGAGGAGAGTCAAGAAGGACGGAAAGACCGAGGAGAGAAAGCACTAGCCAAACCTCCACCGGATGAGTGCAAAGAGTATTGGGACCTTGGGACCCAGATTCCATTGAATATCAATGGCCGCTATCAACAAGAAATCAATGGTAAGCGGCCGTTGCAATAATGCAAATTCATTTGCAAAGGTTATCGAAAGAGATTGAGAGTACTGGAAGTCTTCGGAGACTTGTTGTTAACCAAACTCCAGAGAACACTACAAGTTTTTCTCAAAAAGAAATCTTTGATGATGGCTTGTGTGACTACTCCTAGTGAGTAAATAATAATAATAATAATAATAATAATAATGATAATAATAATGATGATAATAATAATAATAATAATGATAATAATAATAATAAAAATAATAATAATAATAATAATGATAATAATAATAATAAAAATAATAATAATAATAATAATGATAATAATAATAATATGGATAATAAGGTGCTATAAAATAAAAATTTAAAAAAAAACAGAAAGGAGATAGGAAATAAAAGAAAGTGGGAGATGAAGAGAAAGACAATGAAAAACAAGAGAAAGATAATGAGAAGGAAATTTTGAAAAAATAAATGAAATTTAGGAAAAATAAAAATTGGGTGCCTGCAAAAAATGGAATAAAGGGGCTTTTAAAGAGTTCAACATGACCCAATGTAATAGAGCGTTGACGCGCATATGCAAATGTATGCGAAATGGCGTTCATCACAGCTTGACTTCGCAAATGAAAATCTAGGAAGGAGCTTGTCCACGTTTTTTACAGACATGCTCGTGGCTGATAAGTCCAATGCGGGATAAGTAGGCTCGCTCGCAGTATTGCTACCATTGTTATTAAGAACCAGATGTTCATCTTATCCAGCTTGAAAACTATCGACTCCCAAAACAATTGTTCTATGGTGAGCTCTTTCTTGGAAAAAGACCCAAGCACAAACCCAAAAAACGTTTTCGTGATAGCATTCCAGGAGAGTCTGGTGAGCTTTCATATTCCTGTTGACAGTTCGGAGTCCCTAGTGTATGATCGCAAGCAGTGGAGGGCACTGATATACAGGGGTGCAGAACACTTTGAAGCAGCCAAAATAGATCGAGTGAAGCTCAAAAGAGCATCTAGGAAATGCTAAACCCTGCTGCCCAATCATGGAGATCTTTGGATCTGTAAGGTGTGTGATTGGGCTCTGTTGTCTAAGGTTTTGTTAATCACATAAAGCGCACGATGATAAAGTCTGCTTGAAGGTGTGCAAGTCGCTGGCAGGGCTGAAAAGTTATATATATATATGTAGAGAGAGACAGAAAGGGAGTAATATATAATTGGTGCCCCCCCCCTAAAAAAACGGGAACTTTTTAACAATCCATTAAAACCAAGAATGATGGAAGAAAAATATTTTATTTATTTATTAAAACCTTAAAACATTCCATTTAAGAAACATTGATGGAATTATCATTTAAAAAAATACGTCCTGTAAATTGCGTCCTCTTGTACGAATGGTTTCCCGAAATCTACTGTTGAGATTGCTCATCAACTTCTGCAACATCGTAGATTTTCTGTTTGAACTCATCCAAAGTTTTTGAGTTGTGTAAGCATTACCCTTGAGATAGCCCCCCCCCCCCCCAATACAAATGGATGAATCTAGCGACCTCGGGGACCAAGCAATATTACCGATTTTTGAGATCATACGATTACTAAACAATTCTCATATATCCTTCAATGATTGCCGTGTGTGATGTTACTACATCCTGTTGTAACCAGTGATCCATGGTTTCTGAAATGGCGAAAAGTTTACTTGCTCAAGGTCACTATCTCGCAGTGTTGCCCTGGCTCATGTCTGGCAATACGTACTTTAAAAAGTCCCGTTTTTTGGAGTCACCCTCTACATATCATTCAAACACAGTAGTGTTTGAATATACACTCGTAAGAAAAAAAAAAATGGGCCAAACAAATTTTAAGTTATATTGAACAAAGAACAATTGAACAAGGAAACTTAAACGAGACTAATAACACAGAACAAGGCATTTACTTTAATAAATGCTTAGGATGGAATCGCATTCCCTTTTGATGTCTTTAAAAGATCAATCCTTTTAGACATGCTCTCAACTAAAGTAGAACACTATGAAGAAGAGATGCTATTCCCTTCACTTTGCACAGCTCCCCACAGTTTGTCATTGTTTGAAAAAGTTCTTCCATCCAATGCACGAAATATTATGGACCAAATATTTTAGATTGGGTTTAAATCGGGGCTTTGACCTGGCCAAAATATCATATTAATAGAATTATCAGAAAACCATTTTTTGTGACTTTAGCAGTGAGTGCAAGGGCATTATCGTGTTGAAAAATAATGTTCTGAGATATTCTCAGTTTCGAATATATTCCTTTGCATTGATTGACTTCTCACATCTAATAAGTTCCCAAACTCCTGCTGCCGTAAAAGTTCCCCATACCATTATCTCTCCATTCCCGTGTTTAACTGTCGTTTTTATGCAACTTTGTGAAAATCTTTCTCCAGTTCTTCGATTGCACCATTCGGGAGCATCGGGAGACAAAATCTTGATTCATCTGACCAGAAAACATTCCTGAACCAGTCTGTATCTTTCTTGCCATAATATGAGAAAGATCTCTTTCTATCATTGATGTTCTTCTTGGACAAAAATGGCTTCTTTGCACACCTTTTAGAAGAAAATCCCATTTCTTTCATTCGTCTAGATATTGTATATCTAGAAAGAGAATTTCCAGCCCCTGTTTTGAATTCTTTGGTATGGTTAACATAAGTTTTCTTTCAATCCTTCAAAACAGTTAATTTAAGCGTGTGGTCGTCCTTCAAAGTGAATGCTCTAGGGCGACCAGATCCAGATTTCCTTTTTACCAAGCGCTCGACTTCGAACCTTTGACCAATTCGCTTTCCTACAGAAAGAGATGTTTTCACTTTTTCTTCAGTCTATTCCCTCTGCTTCACTATTTGTTACCAAGTAAGATATATGACTTACTTGTAGTTTCATCAAATACTTTTGCAAGAAAAATCCGATCCCGCATTTTGCTAAATCCTACCCTTTGATGAGAAGGAAAGTATTTCTTCGAAACTCCGCGGATTAAGAACTATCCACTTATTTTGTGCTTCCTTTTTAAAATTAAATATGTTTTTAACTCTTTTTCAAAGTGTTTTTTAACATGTTTTATTAACTACTTGTTCTTATATATATATATATATATATATTAAAATAAGGGAGTAGTCACCAACAATGTGTATTTCTGTACTACAAAAGGGGTTATAAAATGCAACAAACCGCGATGTGGAGTATGTGACATAATAATAGAAGGTAACACATACACATTCAAAAACCCAGCACAAACATTCAAAATAAAAAAGGATCTAAATTGCACCTCCAGAAATGTAGTATATGCACTAAGATGCACAACATGCAACAAATCCTACATAGGCGCCACCAAAAATTTCAGCAATAGAGTGGCCTTACATAAGAGCAACATCAAACTTGCAGATAACAGACACATCTATGTTTCAAAACACGTACACACATGCAGTGGAAATAGCTTCAAAATAATGCCAATCTTCCAAACAGACAATTATTTTTATTTACTTACACAGGAAAAAAACTTCATCACCAGATTCACTCCTGAACTGAACAGAGCCTAATACCATCACACAAAAACATGAAATGCAAGGTACACTCGCATGCACATCCATACACATACACATATACACACCCACACATAAATCAGAACCGACACATTAAAACACACACACGTGCGCACATACATTCACACACAGACATAACACCCCTATCTCTAATACAACACACTGAACAATACCAATCCTACTTAACCTCGAAACCAACAACACTAGGAAACACCAAGAACCATAGTATAATATCTGTTCCAACACCTCGCTCCCCCCTCAGTCAGTGGAGGAGAACCCCCTCATGACTGAAACAACTATCATCCCTTCTATCATCCCCCTCCCATACCTATACCCCCTCCAATGCCCCCCCCCCTCTGGGGAGCAAAATCTTCCCCACACTAGGAACCGATCCTGGGTCTGGCCATACCCACATGGGGAGACAAATAAATAGAAACATTAAAAAATCCCCTATTTTAAATACACCCCTCTTTCTAAACAAACATAATATAAGGAATACCCGAAAAGACTAAAACGAAAAATCACAATACTAAAATCCAAGAATCCAAAAAATAAATATCAAAATAGAATGAAAGCACCCCTACCTTTATTTCAGAAGAGCTGGTCCCCCCTCCTCACACATACACATTGGTAACGACCTCGGATCACAGTCGCCTTCCTAAGGAAGCATATGACCTCATAACACTATAAAACAATATATACATTCCCAAACCAATAAAAGCAAACACACATACGCACACGCACGCACACACACACACACACACACACACACACACACACCCTACCCCACCCTAAAGGAAAAGAAAAAAAAACATTAGCAGAAAGAGAGAGCGACTACAACCAGATCAGCGGCCTCCCTCGACTAGCCCAATAAAAGAGTAATAAAAATTGAGCATGCCAATGAATAATAAACACTTACAAGCCTCCACCCTTTGGAAAAACTTCAAATTAACTACGAAAATTGCCATTTTTACATCTCCAACACACTTGAAAATAATTTCTGACGAGGACGCTTCACAGAACGTCTGAAACGCGCGTAAAAACGATTTCAGTGACTTAAAAACATTATTACAATGATCCAAACATAATTCTCAATGAAAAACCAAGACACGGAATAATAAAATAATGTTAAAAAATACACATTGTTGGTGACTACTCCCTTATTTAAATATACATCTTTCTTTCGTTGGAATTTCTTAACCCATTTTATATATATATATATATATATATATATATATATATATATATATATACAGTGATGATCATATTTATTGGCACGGTAAAATAAAAGTTAAATTTTGTCTAATAAATTCTAAAAAAGGGATTAAATTAAAGAAAATAACAAAGTATATTATGTATTTTTAACTGGCCTTTCCGATGCAGCAATCGGATTTTAGAAAAAATAAATAACAAAGGAACAACAAACATAATTGCAAAAAACCCTTGTTCAAAATTATTGGCACGATTTATTTAATAATCAATTGTATAGCCTTTGGCCTTGATTACCTTGCTCAGTCGCTTTTCATAGTTTACAACCAAGTTGTTGCACTCTTCAGTAGTAATTTTCGCCCACTCTTCCTGACAATAATCCTCCAATTGAATAAGATTCTTAGGCTTCCTTTGCATTACCCTCAATTTTAATGTTCTCCATAAATTTTCAATTGGATTAAGGTCTGGGCTTTGTGATGGCCACTCCAAAACATTAATATGATTGTCCTCAAGCCATTTCTTAGTCAGTTTAGCCGAATGCTTTGGGTCATTATCTTGCATGAACCACCAACGACGACCAAGTGAGAGCTCTTTAGCAGAGTCTTTCAGGTTTTCATCCAATATTTTAACATAATCTTCCTTTTTTATGCTACCTGTGACCTTAACAAGTCGTCCTGGTCCAGAGGCAGCAAAGGATCCCCAAAACATCAAACTGCCTCCACCGTGCTTCACTGTGGGTATGGTGTTCTTAGGCAGGAAAGCTTCGCCAGATTTTCTGTAAATATAAGACACTTTATTATGGCCAAATAACTCTATTTTCGTTTCGTCAGTCCATAGAACACGTTTCCAGAATGCAACATCTTTATCAATATGACGTTTTGCAAAAGCTAGCCTTGCTTTCAGGTGCATAGGCTTCAATAAGGGAGTCTTTCTCGGACGGCATGCTTTTAAACCAGCTCTCTTCAAAACTCTACCAACTGTATGTCGAGATACATTCACTCCAGAGGTGCTCTGTTCATCAACAATCTCCCCAACAGAGATCCTTGGGTTTTGTTTTACTTGTCGAACAATTTTCTGTTCATCTCTTGGGGAAAGAATCCTTTTTCTCCCTCTACCCTCTAAAGTCATAACGTGGCCTTGCGATTTGAACTTGTTTATTATGGCTCTAACAGTGGATTTGGGAAGGTTTAGCTTCTTTGAAATCTTATCATAGCCCTCCCCATTGGTATGGCATGCTACAACAAGCTTCCTGACATCTTCGCTGTGTTCCTTAGTTTTAACCATGGCGATTGAAAATTATAATTTAGTCACTTATAATAGTTTAAATAAATCGCTATCTAAAAATTATCTGAAAAAAATTATTCACTGAATTAGCGTTAAACAAGCATAATATGGCTATAAAAAAGTTCAGAAAGCACGTAAACCGGAAATTGATTGATATTATACTGATACTAAAAGAAAAACAAAGCCGTGCCAATAATTTTGAACAAGGGTTTTTTGCAATTATGTTTGTTGTTCCTTTGTTATTTATTTTTTCTAAAATCCGATTGCTGCATCGGAAAGGCCAGTTAAAAATACATAATATACTTTGTTATTTTCTTTAATTTAATCCCTTTTTTAGAATTTATTAGACAAAATTTAACTTTTATTTTACCGTGCCAATAAATATGATCATCACTGTATATATATATATATATATATATATATATATATATATATATATATATATATATATATATATATATATATATATATATATATATATATATTTGTTTTCTGTCAGTGTGAATATGTGTATGAGTTCAGACAGCAGTGTAGACATACGATCTGTGTGTGTGTGTGTGTGTGTGTAAACTTCTGTATGAATGTCGACTAATTATTCGCTTTCCTTAAGCGGAAGGCAGAGGAGGAGAACTGAGCGTCACATCGTCTTATATCACTGCCTTGTTTCTGGCTCAACTCTCTTGTCCATCTGTCACGGAACTGTTGAAATTCTAATCGTTTCATGCTTAACGGCCAGATCAAAGAGTGGATTTACTACTGGGCGTCAAAACAAATATGAGTGCGAGCATGAATTATTTTGCTGAGCGAATATAATCGTAAACATATCATATGACCGTTATCTTCGCATTTCTTTTTTTTTTTTTTTTGTCAAATTCTCTGTGTGCTATCGCTTGCACGAAAAGGTAATTGCTTTCGTAGAGTTTATTTTTAGGACGTAACTTGTGTTTAATAAATATATATAGGAATGGAATACACGTCACTCTTATAAGTCTATGTTCAACGACATTCTGTTAAATAGACGTTCATCTGTGAGTTCAACGATTAGAACCACCATTTAACCCCACGTGAAGGTTTCTTGTTTCAAAGCTTCTTTCTCTGACGAGGGATTACAACTCTGCTATCCCCGCCTTCAACACAGCAAGACACGTGCGATGTTCATGCCAGAAGCAGCACGGCAACACGACTCCCTATTTCTACACCAAAAACGAACTTCGCGAAACTAAGGACCGTTAAAAGGAAGCGCCTTCTGAGATAAATTCGCGCAATAAACCAGTTATTTACACGGCACTTTCTTCTCTTTCTTTCCCCTCTTTTCCTTCTTCCAAATGCAACCTTTTGTTACGATTTCATTTTTCTTTCTTTCTTTCTTTCTTTCTTTCCAACGTGCTGTGCTGCTGTGCTCCTTTTTTCTTGTCATCATCACAGTGAATTGCATAGCTCATATTCCCTGATTAATTCCTCGTATAGAACGCCATAATTACAATGCTCAGAACGTGCACAGCCAAGTTTGAACTTTGTTTTAATTTTAAGTTTCTGATTTTTTTTTTATTTTTTTTTTTTAGATGAGGGTTAATTCGTATTATGTGGTTCTTCGACCTATTGTTCTCATCTTGAGTGTTATTTTCACAACGTTTCAGACCCGAGAATCTTTCCGGAGACTTCAGGAATCTGCATGGAATTTCGAATGAACCCCTTTATTTAATCCACGGAGGTAGCATGCTCTCGTTCCGTCAGCCATGACTGGGTAAAAGTATTAATTCGTAATTGTGTTTTGAGTGTTGCCCTCACTGAGGATGTAAGTCTTCTGGAAGTTGAAGATTTGACAGAAAGATTCCTGAGTTCGACAAGATACACCTAAAGAAGGTCGGAGGTTACATCGATCGAAACACTTAAGATGAGAACGGTAGTTTAAAGAATCCAAAATTGTGAACTCTTCAGATTTAAATAACTTTTCTATCAACAAAAAATTGGACACGTTCACAGCCAAATCGTTCCTTTTCAGTGTGTCTGGTCACGAATAGGCTCCTATATGGTTGACTATTTTAAAAAAAATGATTACATATAATGATAGAATATGTATCGAGACACAGGAATGGGTATGTTTGATCTGGCAGAACAGTGGTTCATTAAAATTGTGGGGTCAGCGTTCGCGCCTGGTCCACAAAGTATGGAAATAAAAAAATTAATAAATTAAATAAAAACATTTACAAGTGTTTTTGATATAGATGTACATAAGAATACTTTGATAAGTATGTTTTAACTTAAATAGGGATGGTATGATAAAATTGTGGGGTCTGCGTTCGCGCCTGGCCTCAGGCACAAACTTTAATAAAGACTTTTCATATCTATCTAAGTATACTTTGATAATTATGTTTCTGTTTGAAGAAATATGGTATAATAAAATTATGGGGTGTTCGTTCACATCTGACCTCCATAGAATGGAAATATGTCACAAAGTTTAACAAGGTTTTTTAATATAGATCCACAGAATATTGTGATAAGTGTTTCAGTGTGAACAGGTATGGTATAATAAATTATGGGGTTCATCTATTTTATTTTTACTTTCATCATATTTTGCTTTGGTTTTGATACCTCCAAATTCGAAGCTATCTCTTTACAACCCTTCCTTTTCATAACCTATTATACTTTCATAAATCAGAGTCTATTTTCTGTAGGCTGGTTTTGAACCCAGTCAACGACGGGTACTTTTGCTAGTATATATATATATATATATATATATATATATATAGGTTGATGCAAAAATAAATTCGTTTTTTAACATGAAGTTAGACGCCAAAAAACAACATTATTTTTGCACCAACCATATGGGGAAAATATCCTTATTCAATTATATTTCATCCTTTATTTATACCAATATATATATATATATATATATATATATATATATATATATATATATATACCCTTTAATCATACCAATATATATATATATATATATATATATATATATATATATATATATATATATATATATACCCTTTAATCATACCAATATATATATATATATATATATATATATATATATACCCTTTAATCATACCAATATATATATATATATATATATATATATATATATATATATATATATATATATACTAGCAGGGTTACCCGACACTGCCCTGAATTGAGTGACAACGAATGTTTCACACTCCCATATTTTTATTGTCATCGAAATCGATGAAATAGCCCATTTTTCAATCAAATCAATTGATTTCCTGCTCTAGTTAGGGACCCATCACGGTGCACCAGGAGGAAGTTTCATATGCCTCTCACAGTGACTAAGTTCGCAATACATTGTAGTCTACATTGCACTGTAGAGAACCTTCTGTGAAAAGACAAGCCCTGACTTTACTAATGGAAGCCGTAAGTCGAAGAGCATTTGTATTTAGAGTCAGAACTTATGAAGGATCAGAGTTTTGTAATTTTCAGTGAATAATTATTTTTTTGTTTATAAGAAAAATAATTTTTGTTTATAAGAAAAGTAATTATTTTTTGATTATAAGAAAAATAATTATCTTTTGTTCATAAGAAAAATAATTATATTTTTTGTTTATACGAAAAATAATGATGTTTTTGTTTATACGAAGAATAATGATGTTTTTGTTTATACGAAAAATAACCACTAGTTTTTCTTCATTTGTTCATTGCCTGTTGAATTAAAGGTGCAGTTGATTTCAGATCTACCCTGATGCCCAGACGGTGAAGACACAAACCAAACCATTGTGAGAAAGAGAACTCAGCACGAAGTTGAAGCGACGTACAACCAGCTGAAATAAACAGTGTTGCAACACAGACTTAGGGTCGTGCACGTTTTGTGCATTCTGAGCATCTGAGTAGTATTCTTCAGTGACCAGTGAGAGTCTGGTCACCCTTAAAGCGTCCACTACTAGACAGAGTTAAAAGTGTAGCCACCGGGACTTAGAGTTAATGTCCAAGTGGTACACTTAAGGCCAGGTTGGGTTATATATATATATATATATATATATATATATATATATATATATATATATATATATATACTCCTAAAAAAATTTTTTTTTTTTGTGTATTGATATTCATATTAAAAACCCTTTTTTTCTATTTATTTATTTTTTGTTTGTTTACTTGCCTCCTCACGAAGGCAGTTAGACATGAGGTCGGTTTTTTATGTGTGTGGAGGGAGGAAATCAGCTCCCCAAAAAGGGGCGCTCTGGTTAGTAACAAAAATAAAAAAAATGTATTAGTCATGAAGGATTTCTCCCCCATTAACCGAAACCAAAAAATGAAGTGCAGCATCAGCACAGATACTACACTTTGATCTTTGCTCAACGGCCAAGATAGAAAAAAAGGCAACTTTTTTCTATTGGTATTTATTTGCTTCCCCACGAAAGCAAAATGTGACACAAGGTCATTTTTAATGTGGGAGAAAACCAGCTCCCCAAAAGAAGGTCAAAGGGAGCACTCTGGTAGGAAGCAAAAATAATAATTGTCTCAGTGGCATTGTGTATGGATGTGCGTGGGTTTACCTTGTTCTAATTAGAACACATATTTGATGAAGGCTGTTATGTGTGTTATTGAGTCCTTTTCGCCTCCTCCATGCCTTTGGGCCCCGGAGGAAGTGTTGAACGGACCTTCTAGGAGTCCTTTCACACAGGTGCGGCTGGTGAAGTCATGAGAAAAAAAACTGATTTTGCTGATTAGGTCTTACATGATTTGTTAAGTTATCACTGGCTTATTACTTTCACATATATGTGTTTCTTTTTGGGGTTTGGACCAATTTTTATTAGTCGGATATTATTTTGAGTTTTCATATTCCTGTGAAAATGTACTTGTTTTAGGAAATGAAGAAGAAATTGAATCCAAACAAAGAAAGTGAACCGAAACGAGAAAGAAAGAGAGTAAATAATTAGAGACATTTACTCTTTAGCGTTCGTCAGAATCACTACGCGATTCCGTTGCCACAATCTGACCACAATGGCAGCCGCAAAATTATAAACGCATTATACTACTTCTGATGCAAATGTTCTGAATTAAAACGCAGTTTCGCTGCGCTCCTGTTAGAAAAAACAACAAAAAAAAAAAACTAAATTAGCTTTCAGTGAAATGCAAGTTGATTTATAAGCTTTTGAAGTCTGAGATAAAGTAACTAGACATTCAGTCGTCGTAGCGTATAGAATCACTTGACTTGCCAATAATGAGCTTTAAACCACAAAGTGGGAAGAACATTAAGAAGGCAATCCTCAAAGACGTCAGAACAGTGATTGAACGGCATAGTCCAACCATTTAGGAAAGAAAGGGAAAAAAGAAACGGTGCTTGTATAGGTTGGTGATCTTTTAAACCAACGCATTTCAGGTGAAAACACTATTGCGTACTTACGTGTCATAACGAAATTAGTATAAATTCTAAAAATTATGAAAAATGATCCAGTAGAAAAATAATTACAAGTAAAAATAGAAATTGTCCAATTATTTAGTTTTATTTTATTTCATTTTATTTATTTATTTTTTTGATGTACATAGAACGACCTAGTTCCACGTACATCCAAGAAATTGCACATACCAACTGTGATCCTGGAAATCTGAGGCAGTTGATGGAAGACAGGGCAATCTGGAGAGAGAGAGAGAGAGAGAGAGAGAGAGAGAGAGAGAGAGAGAGAGTCACATTGGTCCGGGTAAGGAGCCCGATCAGATAGATATAGATCATTTTATCATGTTTTAAAGTGGAAGAGCTGTGCGAACAATTCAGTGTGACAAACGATGGAGTTTATTTGGCGTCCGCGACGAAACATCTTCCAACAGATATTTTAACCGCAGGAATTTATCACATTCTTAAGCGAATTATTAGTATTATTATAATGCGTATTGTTAAACACATTTTCATTGAATGAATTTATGGTTAGTATTATTAAAAATTCTTTAGCAATATGATGTGCTTTATTATGTAATATTATGATATTATTTATTATTTATTATTAACATATAACATTATAAGAAAATAAGTAAAACAATGTGAACAATTCTAACTTTTATTTAATGAATGTGTAATATTTATTTCTTGTAATTTTTAACTTTTTATGTGAAACATTCTTAAAAGTAAATAAACATTTTTTACAGCAAAGTATCATTCTTACGCCAAATTACTACTACTACTACTACTACTACTACTACTACTAATAATAATAATAATAATAATAATAATAATAATAATAACAACAACAGCAACAATAATAATAAACTGACAGCTGATGGACAATACATAACTGAAATCGAAATACAAAAAGGGATCTTCCAAAGGGATTCCCTATCACCATTGCTGTTAATTATAGCCATGATGCCCCTGAACAACATTCCAAGAAAATGCCAAGCTGGATACAAGTTCACTAGCACAGAAGAAAGAATGAACCACCTAATGTACATGGATGAACTGAAACGATTTGCAAAAACAAAGACAGTACTAGAAACACGAATAAACACGACCAGAATCTTCAGCCAGGATATCCAAATGGAATTCGGTATGGAAAAGTGCACACCGCTGACCATGAGGAGGGGAAAACTAGAAGCAACAGAATGCATAGTACTGCCCAATCAAATGGAAATGAGAGCACTAAGTGAATATGATAGCTACAAATATGTGGAAGTGCTGGAAGCAGACGTCATCAACAGAAATGAAAGAGAAAATAGGAAAGGAATACCTCAGACGAACAAGAAAACTCCTTGAAACCAAACTAAATAGTCAAAATCTAATTAAAGGAATAAACACGTGGGTAGTATCACTAGTAAGATACTCTGGACCATTTATAAGCTACACCAAAGAAGAACTAAGGAATCTCGACCAGAAGAAACTAATGACGATGCATAATGCACTACACCAAAAGGATGATACTGACCCACTCTATGTGAAAAGGAAAGATGGAGGAAGAGAGCTGGTCGGTATAGAAGACTGCGTGAACAACACAAAAAAAGATTAGAGAAATACATAATGCAGAACACTGAAAGAACAATTACTGCAGCAAGAGACACGGAAGAAACAAACAAGATAAAAAAAAAGATGAGGATTAAGACGGGGAAAGAAAAATGGGAAAAGAAACAGGTACCTGGATGATTCATAAAGATTACAAGAGAAGAGACTAACGAAAACACTTGGAAATGGCGACAAAAAGAAAACCTTAACAGGGAAACTGAATCACTAATAACAGCTACACAAGATAACTCAATTAGAACCAACCACATCAAAGCAAGGATCGACAAGACATAAGAAAACAGCAAATGCAGCTCTGCAGACAGAGACGAAACAATAAACCACATAATAAGTGAATGCAGCAAACTAGCCCAAAAAGAATATAAACATAGACACGCTGAAGTGGAGAAGGCAGTACATTGGCAAGTATGTAAACAATTGCATACTGAACACACAGATGGTATAAACACAAACCAGCAGCAATACTGGAAAATGAAAGTTGCAAGATTCTATGGGACATGGATATACAAACAGATAAACCCATCCAAGCAAGAAGACCAGATGTCATAAGAGTCAACAGTAGGAAAAGTCCTGCCAGGTTGTAGATTTTGTCATTCCAGCAAACCACAGAGTGAAGATCAAAGAGACTGAGAAGCAGAGCAAATACACGGAACTGGCCAGAGAGCTTAAAGGGTCTGCAAAATGAAAAGAGTAAAGATAACACCACTAATAGTAGGAGCACTAGGAACGATACCAAAAAAACTTGGAAAAAAGAATGTGAGAGAATGGAATCAGAGGGATAGCAGAGAAGATACAAGGAATTTCAATAACGAAAATGCAGAAATATTAAGGAAACCCCTTGAAGGTGGAGACTAACACTACACATAAATTACACACAAACCAGATACAGAAACGGTTATAGATGTAAAACAGAAAGGAACAGCACATGGAATCATGAGAACTGAAACTGTATAGTTGAAAAATATCGCCCCTCCCCCTTTTTTTGTGATTGTCGCCATAAACAGGCATCACACCAAATAATGAGGGTCAAGGAGGAGGGAAAGACCGAGGAGAGAAAGCACTAGACAGACCTCCGTTGGATAAGTGTAAAGAGGACTGACACCTTGGGGAGGCTTGTTGCTACCCAAATTCCAGTGAAGACCAATGGTTGCCAACGAGAAATCAATGGTAAGCGGCTGTTGCGATAACGCAAATTCTTTTGCAAAAGTTATTGAAAGAGGTGGAGAGTTCTGGAAATATGGGGAGACTTATTGTCACTTAGACTCCAGGGAACATCACAAGTTGTTCTCAAAGAGCAATTTTTGATGATGGCCTGTGTGAATACTCCTAGTGAGTAAATAATAATTTGTAAAAGATTGTGATAAATTCCCTCAGTTAAAATATCTGTTGGAAGATGTTTCGTCGGGGATACCAAATCAGCTATCACCGTCTAGAAAACAGGGGAAGTAATGCAACAATGAAATGTCTTGAGGAATTTGCTGGAATGCCAAAAAATCAACTTCAAAAAAAAACTTCAAGTCCAACGTAAACAAATTCTTGATGAGTCATCCCCTTAATTAATCCAATTAACCAAATTTCCACTAACGTTTACTACGATATTGGTCCATTGACTACCATACACTCATTAACCCTTATCCTCGATTGGCCCCTTGGCCTTGATAAGTGATGACTTTATTGTAAAAAAAAGGATCAAGGGCAAGTGGAGTAATCCTAGGAATAGAGTTGTGCCCTCCCCTACATCTCAGTGTATAGCAACTAATAAAAAGGAAACCTTCGGGTCACCCTCGACTATAGTCAGCCACTTAGTTTTTGACCAGCCCATTTGGCATAATGGTACAAGTGTTTTCCGGGAGACCAGCATTCAATCCTCGGTCAAGTTATATAACAATGTATAAAACAATGTACTTGATACCCCCTTGCTAAATACACAACGTCGGATCAAGAGTAAGTGGAGCAATCCGAAGAAAGTAGTGGCACCCTCTTTTACAGCTCAGTGTAGTAGTTGATGAAAAGGGAACCTTCAGGTTGCCCTCAACTATGATTGAACCATTTTATTATTTTTCAAAAAAAACTTTACTAGAGAAAAGAATGCGAGAAGATTCAACAAAAATTTTTAAGATAATAAAAAAAAACATAGCATGTCTAATTACAGTGGATATTTTTCCTCGGTCTGGAAAACATGCGACTGGGGAATGCTTGTGAATTTCATACTCCCATGAAACTTCCTCCTTCAGAAGAAGCTGGTTTAACCTGCCTCGGGGGCATAACACTTCAGTACAACTGTACTTATGTATAAAAGGCACTTTATTTATTTATTTGTGTATGTGTGTGTGTGTGTGTGTGTGTGTGTGAGAGAGAGAGTGTGTGTTCGTTCCCTATGGACTCTGAAATCGTTGGGTCGAGTTTTTTTTTTTTTTAATTTCACACAAATGTACTTTATGTGTCTTGGAATGTCCTTATATATGTTTTGCATCGGAATGCCTGCAATAAGTATCGAAAATCGATAATCGAAAAATCCGATTAAACAAGGAACAGTCCGATTTTAACCAAAATTATACAACCGAACATTACAAGTGAATTTTTAGAAGTTTTATCACCACACAAGCAGAGGGGTCTGGCGTATAAACTCAACAGCAAGTTCTTTGAAAAAACCAGGGTGTGCTTAAAATCAACATTTCCGTTTATAGCACAATTAAATGAATATACTTGACTTTTGCATTTTAAACTTTAATTCAAGCCATTATATATATATATAAAAAAAACAACAGTTTTATAGAATCGACAGTAGGTTCTCTACAGTGCAGTGTACACTACAACGTATTGTGGACTAAGTTGCCGTGGGAAGGCATGTGAAGTTTCTCCCCGGTGGAACTAGAGTAGGCAATCAATTGATTTGATGGAAAAATGGGCGATTTTACCAATTTTGATGACAATAAAAATATTGGAAGTATGGAACATTCGTTGATCCTCATTCAATCCCGGGTAATGTCGGGTCCCCCTATACTTATACCTAGTTATATGTGTGTGTGTGTGTGTGTGTGTGTGTGTGTGTGTGTGTGTGTGTGTGTGTGTGTGTGTGTGTTAATAGAGTAATATGTTTTCCGAACAAATCGCTAGATCAAAATAAGAACCGCCATGGTGCAGAATATATTTACGAATTCAAAAATAAATAAATGAATAAAGTAGACACTTTGGGGGGGGGGGGACTATCGCATGAAATATTTAATATTGATATAAATTTATCTCGTTTAAATCATCGCATTTAAACCGAAATATAAAATTGTAAAATTGTGTCATCCCTAAAACGGTCAATTGTTTAATCCTTGAACCGATCGATTTCCAATTAAAGAACATAGATTATTATTCGTATTATTTGGATTCTTCAGACTATTATTCTCATCTTGAGTGTTATTGGCACAATCTTTTGATTGATGTAATCTCTGACCAGGTTTGTATTACAATCCACAGAGGTACGAAAAAGTTGCAAAAAAAATAAATATATAACAAATAAATGTTATCAAAGGCAAGATAAGTTACTTTACTACCTAAGTGGATATGTTTTTAGTGTTTTTATTTAATGTAAAATGTTCATTCAGTTCAAAAAACAAAAAAAATATATTGAGCACTACCGAAGAACAAGAAAAAATGACCATAATGTCTTTGAAGACTCGACAACGACTTGAAAATAAGAAATAAAACAAAATAAATGTTATCGCAACATTTACTAAGTAGGTTTCTACCATCATTTTGTTTTATTTCTTATTTTGAAGTGATTATCGAGACTCCAAAGATGTAAAGAGACATGGCGGCCATTTTTTTTTTGGTTCTACGGTAGCGTTCAATGTTACTTGTTTTTCAAATAGAAAGTATGTTAGCTGACTATAACCAGAGAATCATCTTGCCCAATCAAATTCAGTTTTTTTTTTGTTTTTTTTTTTCAGAATAGAGGGATATCGTGATGCTTTTGCATTTGTTTGTTAAACAAGTCCGATTTCAGCATAGTGCTCACAAAGTTTATACCTTACGATTGTCTGGTCTTCCTGAAGTCCAACAATGCAACTAACCCTGGCAACGTTTCAATCCTAGTGCTAAAAAAACTGCAATCAAAACACTAGCTCCTATACTTACTAAGTTAAGAGAAACACTCGTCTCCCTGAAACCACTATCAATAATTTCTCACACTCTTTATCTGTGCCTAAACCCAAACATAGATTCCATGAACAAAGTTTCTTTCTTAGAACTGCACACCTGTGGAACTCTCTTCCATTTTCCTGCTTTCCAGTAGACTACAATATGGTCATCTTCAAGTCCAATGTAAACAAGTTCTTGATGAGCTGTCCCCCTTAAGTAATCCAATTTACCAAATTTCCACTAACAATTACTACGACATTGTTCCATTGACCTCTGTACACTTATTACCCCTTATCCTCAAGTGGCCTCTAGCCGTGATAAGTGGTGACTCTTTTGTAAAAAAAAAAAAAAGAAAAAAGTTATTTAAACGTTGCCTTATGCAACTGCCCCGATGACAACAATACACACATCAACCCTTATCCTTATATGGGGGATCATTCTTCTGCATCTCAGTACGAATCAATCAGTCTCTTGTGCATCACGAGTAAATTGTCAACTACCTCAGCAAAAAAAAAACAAAACAACTTATTCAGCGACAAGCAATATGGTTTCCGTTCTGAGAGATCAACAGCTGATGTGCTGATGGTAATATTACACAGGATCAATGAATCTATTAACAATGACCTTGTTTCTAGAGCAATAGCTCTTGAGATATCTTAGGTATTTGATAGGGATTGGTATAAAGGTCTGCTTCATAAGATTTCCAGCTACGGATTAGCCAGAAATGTCTTCTCAGTCATCAAATCCTTTCTCTTCGATAACCCTACCCAAGTTCCACCAATGCTGATCATAATGTCTCACCATCTACCTAGAATTTATAAGCCCTTATTCTGGATTGATTTCAAGGCCTTGATAATTGGTGAGCTCCAAAGCTCAACTGAATTAAAGGAATAAATTATAAGATGGTCAACATCATGAATTTTGGAACATAACTTTTTGTCATTTATTCTCTATATTGCTCTGTAATTACATTGAGCTTCTTAAATAAGGATTGATATATATTATAAGAAAATATATATATATATATATATATATATATATTTCGTAAGGTGATTGATAATTTATAATTAAAATTAAAAATTAAAATGGACAATAATTTTAACATATAGTTTTCTGAAACAAAGTCTGCTCATCAGCAAAAATATTGGGTGAATTTCTTTTTAAAGACACCAAAAATACACTTAGCAATTTACTTAAAAAATGCTAAGTTTATTTTTGGTGTCTTTAAAAAAAACACTCAATATTTTTGCTGATGAGGAGACTTTGTTTAAAAAAAATATATGTTAAAATTATTGTTCATGGTTTAATGTCTATCTCAATAAAAACATCGTTTTCGAAACGATCGTATAATTTATTGGCTTTGTTGTGTTCTTTCTTATGAAACCGATTTTTAATTTTTAATTTTAATTATAAATTATCAATCATCTTACTGAATATCAAAATAGCTCTAGGATATATATGCCTATTGAGCTTATTATATATCTACATTACAGCGAGCACTGTTTTTTCTTGTATTTTAATTACATTAGTGATTTTACTATCACATTAAAATGCACTCTGCTCGTTAGATTATTGGTCTAATCCGCTTTAAATTTATATATATATATATATATATATATATATATATATATGCATATATATATATATACATATATATATATATGCATATATATATATGCATATATATATGCATATATATATATGCATATATATATATATATATATGCAAAATCTTCAATAAAAATACATTAAAGTTATCCTACAGTTGTTGCGAAAATTTAGAGATGATAATTAAAGCACATAATAACAAAATATTAAATAAAAACAATGCAAACAACAACAAAATAAACAAAAAAAAAGTAAACACTATGACAAAAATAAAACTAATACTAGCAGAAATGATAATAATAATAATAATAATAATAATAATAATAATAATAATAATAATAAACCAACCCCGGACAAGAACAACCATACTATAAATAAAAATACTAATAACGAACAAGATAAATGCAACTGTAGACACCGCACACTTTGCCCAGTTCAAAATAAATGTCTAACCAAAAGCGTAGCTTATCAGGCAACAATATTTGCGAAAGAAAACCTGAATAACAAGAAATATTATGTAGGCATGACCTCCTTAGATTTCAAAACCCGATACTATGACCACAAAAGTACATTCAACAATAAAAAACACTGTATAAAAACAACACTAGCGAATAAATACTGGGAACTCAAAGAAAGCGAACATTCGTCGGTAGTCAAATGGAAAATAATAAGACAAGCAAGTGTAGGCATTTAGACGACCCATGTAAATTATGCCTTCATGAAAAATTTGCTATCCTGTACTTTAAAGAACCCCAACATCTATTAAACTGTAGAAGAGAAATAGCAAATAACTGTGTTCACAAAATAAAATTTACTCTATGATAGCGATACAAAATAGTTTTAAAACTAACAAAAACAATAGAAAATAAACAAATAAATAAATTAAATAAACATGAATATACATAAAGGATCACACATATATGTATGTATATATATATATGTATATATATGTGCATATATGTGTGTACACATATATATATTTACATATAAACTAACAAAAAAAAAACAAAAACAAACTAACCTAGTTTTAAAACAGATCCTTTGTCCGATAAAATGTATGCCCATCGGCTGATAGGAAGGGGCACGGTGGATACTAGAAAGCTGATTGGCTAACTAAAATCTCAATAGAAGAGGAGCATATAAAAACGATAAACAATCACAGAATTCGCGCATAAGCCTGAGGAGTCCTAGAGTGGATGAAACGCTGAATATTCAGTGTAGCTTAATCGCCATATATATTTTATAAATTACTATATATATATATATATATGTATATATATATATATATATATATATATATATATATATATATATATATATATATATATATAATGTTAAAAGAAAAATAACAACCAAACAGTTCAGTTAGTCATATCTCATTATAAATTTATTTCAGCCCTATAGTCTATAGGATATCCTAAGGTAAGGTAAGATAAGATAAATAAGCTATCTAAAGCTGGAGTCTCTAACTTTTATTCTCGCACCGCTACGCATTAAGCTCTCCTACATAAAATTTCCTACTGAAATCACGCTGTCTTTTACGCACCCAACACACACTATATTTCCTTCTTATTGCACACGCGTTTGACAGCCGCTAAAAGCTGTAATCAGTCATATTAACACCATTTTGACTTAACTCCAAACATTCCATATCATGCCAGAACTTACCACCTCCACTATGGCATATAAGAGGAAGAAAAGCAAAAAGAAGAAGAAAAAAAGAAAACGCAAAAGAACTGGAGATGAATATTTTATTATTTGAAAATATTGAAAAAAAAATTTCAATTTTATTTTTAATAAATACCAATATTTATTAAAAACAATTTCACATTAATCCGGTCTTTCTAACTGTTAAATCTTAATTGATTATCGAGTGTTTCAAACAGTGAATTTCTTTATATATATATATATATATATATATATATATTCGAAACACCCTCCCCTTGACTAGAGAAACTAAACTAGAATTGGACGATCAAGCCTTTATGTGCTTTAGACTTTTAACATGCAACATAACATTAGCTACTTTTATTTTTTCTACCGCTCTCCCTCGATCCAGGACTGTACCCTAATAAACAAAGTTTCTGACAGCATAGATACAGCACTTTTCCTCAACACTAGCGCACAAGTGCATGTGTTTGATTACTTCAATATCCACCACAGCAACTGGCTTGGATTTTCTACTAACACAGACGCAGCTGGTATGACAACATATAACTTCTCTATATCTCATTCCATATCACACATGGTTATGTTTCCAACCCGTTTCCCAGACCAGCAAGAACAACATGCATCACTTCTAGATCTGTTTCTGACCACGGTTCCCGATGACTGTGTAACTAATGCCCACAGCCCTCTTGGGAACGCCGATCATGCAGTGGTAATAGTTGAAATAGCCCTAAACTTTAGAGCCAAAACTGAAGAGCCAGTGCTCAAAATGAGATATTATAAAAAGCCATCAGGGATCTCATCAGGGATCCTCCATAGCAAAATATCTTTTCACTTCCTGCTTAACAGTGCGCAAATAAGACCACTGAATGTTTCAAAACAGCAATTCAAGCACATGTTCCCACACGGAAATTTTATAGCAAGCCCCACTCTCCCCAATGGTTTACTTCTACTTGTGCAGCCACCATCGTGCAAAGGCAGCATGCGTACCGCAGATTTAACCGACATAAGTCCAGTTCAAACAGGCAGAAGTATATAGAAGCCAGAAGATACTGTAAGAAAGAAATAGTGACAGCTAAGAGAGAATTTACTGAAACCACCAAAAAACGCATCGAAGCACAGAAATTAGGGACCCGCGACTTCTGGAAATGGGCAATCAACAATCCCCCCACTATCCAACAATCACGAGGGTGTTTGCTCTGCAACTGAGAAGGCTAACATGCTTGTCAGTTGGTTTGCTTCCAACTCCACACTGGACCCTGCTAACCACCCCCTCCCTGACTTTCCTTTGCGGATAGACGCCACACTAGACGATCTGAAAATCACCCCTTCTCAGGTGCATGCTATCATAAGAAATCTTGACACTGCAAAAGCATGTGGACCTGATCTCATACCGGCTGTGCTATTAAAAAAGTGCTCGACCGAAGTAGCTCCAGTTCTCTCCAAACTTTACAACAAATGCCTTAATGAATCTTGCTTTCCTGCCTGCTGGAAAACTGCTTCTGTAGTACCAGTTTTCAAGAATTCTGGCGAAAGAACTGACCCAGTAAATTATTGCCCCATTAGCCTCCTCCCACTTTTCGGCAAAATATTTGAGACATTAACCAAGCTCTAGTCCATCACCTTACAGATGCTAAACTTCTGACTAACCAACAATATGGATTTAGACAAGCCCGTTCAACAGCAAACATCCTAACTGTAATCTCAGAACATATATACCAGTCACTGGACAAAGTGGGGTAAAGCGGTAGCTCTAGATATATCTAAGGCTTTTGACAGGGTATGGCATGAGGGTCTTCTCAGGAAAATCAGATCATATGGTATCACTGGAAGAATACATGGCATAATTAAATTCTTCTTAGATAAGAGAAAAATCCAGGTTGTCCTCGACGGTCGTAAATCTAAACAATACAATATAAATGTGGGAGTGCCTCAGAGGTCTATCCTGGGACCTCTGTTATTCCTAATATTCATAAATGACCTTCCTGACGAAATTGCCTGTGAGATGGGTATATATGCTGACGATAGCACACCCTATAACAGACACGACAGGAAAACAAATGAACACATATCTAAAGAAATGGCAGAAGCACTAGAGGATGACCTCCGATCTGTAGTGGAAAGGGGACATAAATGGATGGTCACGTTCAATGCCGCCAAGACAAAACTCGTTTCCTTCATTAATTACAAGAAACCTTCTCTACCACCAATAGCAATGGCCAATGACTCTTTATCTGAAAGTATATCCTTTAAACTCCTCGGCCTAACACTCTCAGGAAACATGAGTTAGAACAATTACATCGAGAGTATCACCAGGACCGCTGCGAAGAAGGTAGATTCTCTCTACCATGCTAGAAAGGTACTAACACCCGAAAGTATCCTGTACCTCTATAAGGCCCCCATTCGCCCATGTATGGAGTATTGTTTTCATATTTGGGCTGGTGCATCTACCACTAGTCTCTCGCTCTTAGACAAGGTTCAAAAGAGAGTCGCAAATCTGATAGGTCCTGAACTGTCATCTAAGCTTCAGCCCCTGTCCCATCGACGAAATGTTTCATCCCTCCTTCTACAAGTATTTTAACGGTGAATGCTCTGACGAACTGCAAGCACTTGTGCCCCATCGACGTAAATACCCCCAACAAACTCGACAAACAGCTAAATCCCACCCCTTCACAGTAGAGATCCCTAGATGTAAGAGGGCCTTCTACTCCAGTAGTTTCTTCTTCTGGGTTCCTGCTTCCTCAACTGTACTGACATGCAGAAGTTCAAGTGCAACGTGAACCGACATCTTGCTGCCCAACTCCCTACACAGTACCCCTGATGCCCATGTCCCTGATAGTAGCCCCCTACAACAAAGTGGCAATATGCCTTGTTTGGGATGAAAATGTAATAAAAAAAAAATAAAATAAAAATATATATATATATATATATATATATATATATATATATATATACGAGGGGCGTGCAATAAGTAATGCCCCTGACCTACTTCCCATAGCAGTAGAGCAATGAAACTTGGCACAATTATTAGTCTTTCTCTACATAGGAACCGCCCAGAGTTATGCATTTCTCCCATCGTTTAATGCAGCTCTGAAGACCGTTTTTGTAGAATACCCCAGCTTGGTCCTCCAACCATGACGTGATTTCAGAAATCAAGGTTGCATCATCTGAGAAACGCTTTCCTTTCAAAAACAACTTCATGGCTGAGAAGAGATGAAAATCAGCGGGTGCAACGTCAGGAGAGTAGGGAGGATGGGGAAGGATTTCATAACCACACGCCCGTGCTTCTGATCTGGCGACATGCGAGTTGTGGACCGGAGTGTTGTCCTGCAGGAGGAGGGTACCTTTGCTGATCTTGCCCCGCCTCTTGATTTTGATAGCTTCCCTTAATTTCTTCAAAAGTGAAGCATAATAGGCTCCTGTAATTGTGGTACCCTTTGCCAAGAAATCTGTCATCACTACACCGTCCTGGTCCTAGAAGACTGTGAGCAGCCCTTGGAGGTGGTGAGTCCAAGTGCTTCCACTGCATTGACTGGGCTTTGGTCTCTGGATCATAGTGATGGACCCAGGTTTCATCCTGTGTAATCAGTTTTTTGAAAAACTTTGACCCATCTTCTTGGCACATCTCCAAATTCATCCTTGAACACTCAACGCGTTCTCGCTTCTGGAATGGTGTGAGCAACCTGGGAATCATCTGGCAGACACCTTATGCATATGCAAATGGTCATGAATGATAGTTTCCACAGACCCTGTACTAATCTTGACATCTTGGGTTATTTGGCGAATAGTAATGCACTGATCTTCCAAATGGCAGCCTCAACTTTACAATGGCAGAAGGGGGGTTAGGTCTGGGAGCTGTTTCCACAGACTTCTGGTCATATTTGAATTCACGATGCCAGTGTTTTACAAGGTCATATGATGGGGCATTATCACCATAAGTTTCTTTCATTTCATCAAAAGTCTCCTGTAGTGTGCGTCCTTTCAAATACAAAAACCGGATCACTGCTCAACATTCAACATGCTCCATTTCACACCTGACTCAGTTCAAACACCTGTAAAACAGAAACCACAATTAGTTCAGAGCTGTAATCCACATAACCCATAGAGATATAAATCATTGCACATGCAAAATTTCAGCTAGATCAGACAACTGGAAGTGGGTCAGGGACATTAATTATTGCACGCCCCTCGTGTGTATATATATATATATATATATATATATATATATATATATATATATATATATATATATATGTATGTATATATATTATTAAATATATTATTAAAATTGATAAGTGCTTATTTTCTGATGAGTTAAGGGCGAAATAAATTTAAACATTGACATAATAATTACATGAATCTTTTTGCGCTACAAAACAGGTGCTGTGAAGAATTGTGCATGTCGACATACATAAGGAAATAAACGGTAACATGGTCAACGCCTTGAAATTTGAAATATAGACTTTTGTCATTTATTTGTTATATGCTCTGTAATTACATTTAGCTTCATAAATTAAAGGACTGGTATAAATAAAAGGTGAAATATAATTGAATACACATATTTCCCCACATATATATATATATATATATATTTTAATTTAAATACCAAAAAACAAGAAATGGGCAGGTGAAATTATTAAAATTTTCCTTAAGGCCTTATCGTCTGACCCTCTAAGAGGAAACGTCAGAATGATAAATTAAAAACTAAGAAAACGAATGAGGGAAGAAGGGAATTTTGGTTTCAGTTGGAAGAACAGTGGAAAAAAAAAAAAAAAAAAAAAAAAAAAATCTCACTGTTCAGGTGGTTTTAAATCAATGAATATCTCCAACTGATGTTTCAGAATCTTTTGTCTACACAGGCTAGGTTTCTGAAAAGATTCTGAAACATCAGTTGGAGATATTCATTGATTTAAAACCACCTGAACAGTGAGATTTTTTTTTTTTTTTTTTTTTTTTTTTTCCACTGTTCTTCCAACTGAAACCAAAATTCCCTTCTTCCCTCATTCGTTTTCTTAGTTTTTAATTTATCATTCTGACGTTTCCTCTTAGAGGGTCAGACGATAAGGCCTTAAGGAAAATTTTAATAATTTCACCTGCCCATTTCTTGTTTTTTGGTATTTAAATTAAATTATGTTTCCTCTGAAATTTCTCCTTCCTTTTTGCTGTACCAAAAATTTACTTATATATATATATATATATATATATATATATATATATATATATATATATATATATATATATATATATATATATATATATATATATATATATATGCGGAAAAATTGCACGAAGTTTGTCTCAAGAGTGTTCATAGAAGATCAGACTATTTTACCAAAATGGGCATTAAGGCAGTTCCTCACCCTCCCTATAGTCCAAACGTTGCTCGCTGTGACTTTTGATTATTACCTAAGCGCAAGGAAACCACCAGAGGCTGTCGTTATGAGATAATTGAGGAAATGAAAGAGACTGTGACGAGGGTCATTGACACGCTCACCCAAGAGGACTTCCATGGGGCTTTCCAGAAGTTGTTGGAATTGTACAAGTGCATTGCAGCCGGAGGAGATTACTTCGAATGAGACTAGCGTTTCATGTGTGTATTATCAATAAAAGTGACCATACGAAAGAAAGTCTGAAAACTTATTCAAGAAACCTCGTACTGTTAATCGCTAAAAATCGTAAAACGTGATTTTCTATTATTTTTCTATATAAAAATACTTGACCAAATTATAAGTTAAATTTATATACGAAACGTTTGCAAACAAAACGCATATTAAATAATAAAGCACTCATCTATTTTAAGAAGATGGGAATTGTTTTGAAGAAGACGTGAAAAGGTGAAGCCGCAGAATTGAATACTGATATTTTTCGAAACTTTCTCCAACTTTGTGGGGCAGAATATTTTTCGCTTACACCTGAGATGCGGTGCTTACAAGGCCCCAAAAATGTGTATGAGCGTGTGTGCGTGTTGTATGCGTCCCCCCCTACCCCCTCCTCTCTCTCTCTCTCTCTCTCTCTCTCTCTCTCTCTCTCTCTCTCTCTCTCTCTCTCTCTCTGTGCTTGCGTGTAGGCAGGTCCATGTGTTGTGCAAGCCTATCCCTGGCTTGGTCGCAGTCTATAACAACGAACAGAAAACAGAATAGTTAAACCCGGATTCAGCGCATGAGCGTGTGTGTGTGTGTGTAAGAGAGAGAGAGAGAGAGAGAGAGAGAGAGAGAGAGAGAGAGAGAGAGAGAGAGAGAGAGAGAGAGGGTGGGGGACCTGACGGGTAAACAACAGGATCTGAGTAACCAGAAAGGTAAAGGTCGACGAAGAGAGAAGGTGGAAGTTACCCTGCCCCACCCACCCAGAGAAATTATGACTCATCATCCTTAGTAGTTATGATGGTGATGATGTCAGCTTCCCAAACATCCAATCATCAACACTTTCTTCTTCTTCTTCTTCTTCTTCTTCTTCTTCTTCTTCTTCTTCTTCTTCTTCTTCTTCTTCTTCTTCACCCCTTCCATCTCTTTCTCTTTCTCTAGACGATCCCACCATCTTGTCTCGAGCACCTGTTGCAAACTAACGGCAAAGGCCAACTTTCTTCTCCGATGATAATTTTCCCCATAAAATCCTAAGCATGCGCAAACTCCTCAACGCGATGGAAGGCAAAACATAAAAGCATTGCTGCTTCCATTTTTTTTTTTTTTTTTTTTTTTTTTTTTTTTGTCGGTGGATGGAGCAACAACAATTATAATTCGCTGGGTGAATAACATAAATAGATCTACACGTGCGCGTTTATCTGCATCATTTTATGTTTCCATCTTTCAATTGCATACTCCGTCATAAACATGCGAAAGAAAGTTGCGCGATTGAAATAAAGGGTTGCCAACCTCCGGCGGCCCGCGAAGAGATTTTTAACTGTCCCGCGAACAAATGCTCTCACTTTTTTTTTTTTTTTTTTTTTTTTTTACAAAGGAGTAACCACTTATCAAGGCCCAGGGGCTATTCGAAGATAAGGATTAGTGTACAGTAGTCAATGGGGCAGTATCTTAATAATCGTTAGTAATGGAAATTTGGTCAATTGGATTACTTAAGGGAACAGCTCATCAAGAACTTGTTTATATTGGACTTGAAGACGATCAGATTGTAATCAGCCGGAAAGCAGGGAAACGGAAGCGAGTTCCACAGACGTGCAGTTCTAAGAAAGAAGCTTTGTTTATGGAATCTACATTCAGGTTTAGACACAGATAAAACGCGAAGAGAATTATTGATAGTGGTTTCATTTGTTCTTGTAATGTTATTTCGACGGTTATCCTGTCCGTGTCTCATTTCTTTTTTCATTTTGTGGTTTTCTTTGTTTATCCCGACCCATGAAATTGTGGGGAGCTAGAGATGCGATGCGAATGAACTCAAAAAGTTACTAGCTTCTATAAGCTACTCTTTCTTTTTTCCGTTTGGTCAGCTTACTCCTTTCACTGTAGTTACGGTTTGGACGAATGCTGTAAAGCAAATGTCTCAAACAGCTATCCTCTTTCTTTCTCCAGTTCCTTGAAATTCGCGCCTCTCTTCACTTTCAAAAGCAAGTTAGCTTTCGCAGGAGCATGTCAACTCGAAGCATTTTCAACCAATTAAAATTGTTTTGAACCCAAAATGTAACAGTTATATGTCAAATGAATCAGGCCTATAAGAGAAGTGGCCTGGCCAACGAAATCAAATTTCACCAGAATTCTTCAGCTGGCCGCATGACTCCAAGAATGTATACTAAACAAAAAGGCCGTGCTTTTGCCCGAGGGAGGCAAGGCGAAACAGAATCTTCAATGATGCAGATACAAATCTTCTCCATCTTGCATACACATTCTTACGCACTAGCGAGAGTCAGGCGAACAGGAAAGAATTGCTACAATGCTACTCACAGTTACACACGCTTTAATAAGAACAGGGTAAAAAAACGCACACACACACAGTGCCACGCTGCCTATTACTAACATATGCACACTATTCACGCTATGAACATATTAACACACACACACGCACACGCACACACACACACATCTCTACGTTTTGTGACTATTTATTCAACTTTCGTCAGCCAAAACAAGTTTACATAACTGAACATTTACTTAAAATGCATTTTTATAAAATTTTACATATAAAAATGTTGGTTCTTCTTCATTATTGCACGAAATGTGACAGCTGAAAAATTGAGTTTTCATTAAAAAAACAAGGATAACTACGAGGTGCCTTACATAAGTTTCCAGATTTTTTTGTACACGCATTCAAAATTGTCATAGACTCTTGAGAGTTCAGGTTCAAATGAACAGCTACAACAGGAATTTGAATACACCCTACTAAAGTCTTATTATCACAACTGATGAATTTAAAAATGCAATCTCGACGTGAGGACACTTTAAAAGAATGATATACAATAAAATTCCGTTTTAAACTTGGAAAAAATACAACAAAAACGTATGGAATGCTTCAGACTGCTTTTGAACTCTCGCATGACTCAAGCATCAATTTTGAGTGGCATAAGAGATTCAAGGAAGGCAGGGAATCTGTGAGGGATGATGAGAGGTGTGGGAGGAGTAAAGAAGTCAGAGCACCGGAGTTGATTGGCCAAATAAAGAATTTCATAGATAAGGACAGTCGTGTATCTATACAGACAATAAGTGCACAGTTTGATGCCAGTGTGAGGTAATGTACACACAAGTATTCGTGAGGAACTGAAAACGCAGAAGATTTCTGCTTAGAGAAGATCACAGACTATTTGATGAGAATTAAGACAGTTACTCACCCTCCTTATAGTCCAAACCTCGCTCTCTGTGATTTTTGGTTATTCCCTAAATGTAAGAAAAACCTTAAAGGTTGTCATTATGAGACAATTGAGGAGATGAAAGAGGCTGTGATGAAGGTCATTGACACACTCACATAAGAGGACTTCCATGGAGCCTTCCAGAAGTTGTTGGAATGGTACAACAAGTGCATTGCAGCCAGAGGAGATTACTAGAGTTTCATCTGTATACTATCAATAAAAGTGCCCATATGAAAAAAGTCTTGAAATTTATTGAAGGCACCTCATAAAATGGAAATGGCACTAACCCTATGCATACTCCCATGGAACTTCCACCAGAAAAGGGACAGACAATCATATTCTTAAAAAAAATCTGTATATATACTTGATTGATTTATCTCGTATATATTCATCTAAGTTTTTCATGTTCGCTTATTAAAGTCTGTTTTCAAACGAAAAAAAAAAAACCCCAGTGTTTTCGACATTCTCTTTATTAAAAGAAGTCAATTTATTTATTCATTTATTAAATAAGTTAATTTATTATTTGGTATTTGTATTATAAAAAAATGTGTTTTCGACATCTAAGAAAAAAAAAAGTCGATTGTCTGCCCTTGTTGATCCCATATTTCCGACAGGTGTCGTTAGTGTCGTTAGCTTTCAAACAAGATGGCGTGGAGCAAATTTTCGATAAACCGTGTGATAATATTTGATTTTCTTAAATAAAAAAAAAAACTACTTGACCGTTTTACGTAATTTTTGTAATATGACATCTTCATGCTGTGACAAGTACGTATATTATAAAGATTTTTTTCAGATTTTTCTTGTAAAATTTTTTTTTCTGCCCATTTATACACAACCACCATTCTCTTTAATTATTATGTAAGCTAAAATTGCTAATTTCTTCAAAAACTATTTTCTTAAATACTTTTATATCTTATCGTGTTCCGTAATTTTTGGATATGTCCATTATTGTGACATTACAACTAAGTAGATACCATTGTTTTCACTTAAAATTTGATATTCCAGTTTTCGAATTCAGTTACAATAACGAAGAAGCGCAAAATGTTTGATAAAATTTCGTTTTTCTCAATTTTTTATTAACAAATATATATAAAATAAAAATTACAATTAAATTTACCAAAATGATCCAAGATGGTAAAATTAAAGTATATTATAATTATTAAAGAATTAATATTTATAAAATTTTCTCAGCCAGATGTAAAAGCTCGATAAAACCAAATAGGAAATAGAGCTTATAATATGAACAAACAGTTAATAAAATATGTTAAAAAACACTTTGAAATGAGTTAAAAACATATTTAATCTGAAAAGGAAACACTAGATAAGTGGATAGTCCTTAATCCGCGGAGTTTCAAAGAAATACTTTCCTTCTCATCAGAGGGTAGGAATTAGCAAAATGCTGGATCGGATTTTGCATGCAGAAGTATTTGATGAAACAACAAGTAAGTCAAAGATCTTACTTGTAAACAAAAAAAGTGAAGCAGAGGGAATATGGTGAAGAAAAAGGTGATTACACATGAATGGATAGTCTGGTGGAAGATAAAAAATCCAGTGACGGTAAAATCCAAATGGAAAACTTCAAGAAAGTTAAAAGAATTTCCATTTGTACAAGTGAAATCCAAGGAAATCAAGTAATTGGAAGAAGATTGTCCATAATAATCCAAAGGCAGAAATCCATGGAATAATTCACAAAAATGTGTACAAGGAAAAAAGAAAAGATTCCAATAATATTAATAAAAGAAAAATAAGATATGCTTTTCACTCTACTTCCGAGACATAAATATAAATGGATTTCCTTGGATTATACTTGTTGTTTCATCAAATACTTCTGCATGCAAAATCCGATCCAGCATTTTGCTAATTCCTACCCTCTGATGAGAAGGAAAGTATTTCTTCGAAACTCCACGGATTAAGGACTATCCATTTATCTAGTGTTTCCTTTTCAGATTAAATATGTTTTAACTCATTTCAAAATGTTTTTTAACATATTTTATTAACTGTTTGTTCATATATATATATATATATATATATATATATATATATATATATATATATATATGCATATATATATGTATATATGTATATATATACATATATATATATGTATATATATACATATATATATATGTATATATATACATATATATATGTATATATATACATATATATGTATATATATATACATATATATGTATATATATATACATATATATATGTATATATATATACATATATATATGTATATATATACATATATATACATATATATATGTATATATATACATATATATATGTATACATATATATGTATATATATATACATATATATGTATATATATACATATATATATGTATATATATACATATACACACACACACATACGCGCGCGTGTGTGTGTGTGTGTGTGTGTGTGTGTGTGTGTGTGTGTGTGTGTGTGTGTGTGTGTGTGTGTGTGTAATTTTTTCCCCTTCGCTATAATATAACTTTTATAAACAATTTTTATTGTTTTGGCGTAGTTCTTTGCAATAACTAAAGACGCTATCGTCGTCCAAAATGACCTTACATAGGTCAGGTATTACGTCACACTATTGTTCGAGTCTTATTTTCCAATTTATGGTTTCTTTTGATTATGCTTACCCCTGGATTTGGGGAAAGGGGCGATGTTATGCAAACAACGTAAAAAGTTACCAATTTGTATAAGCTACTCTCTTTCTACTCTGTTCGTTTAGCTTACTCTTTTCTTTTTGCCATCTCCAAAATAAAAATTTTGAAAAAAACATGAATTCACATAAATGTGTGAACTTGACATTTTTAACCAATGAAAGTGATTCCCGCCTGTTCGAAACGGTTCATTTAGCAAGCCAATGTGAAATCCTACCTTGAAAGGGATGCTTCATATTCCAGATTGAGCATTAATAACAGTTAATTCTACTTTCTTCCCCACTTCTGCAACCAGATTCCAAAACCTTAATTCTAAGGTTTCGACTTTTATACTTTCCTAAAAATGTTTTCTTTTTATACTACTGGACTATTTATTTCCTCCAATGAGAAAAATGTACAAGTATACCAGCGGGGGGGGGGGGGGCACCCGGTCTTGCCCGGTCATAAAATACGCTTTAATATATTTTAATTCATGCAGATTTCATATTTATTGTTATAGAGCCAATTCTCTGTTGAATCTCTCCAATCACTGATATCCATGACAAATAACACCCTACCTGAGAATTCTTCCTTCAAACTCCTCAGCTTAACATTCACAAGAAATATAAACTGGAACAAATACATTGGGGACATTGCGAAGACTGCTGCAAAGAAGGTGGGCTCCCTCTATCGTGCTAGAAAACTACTCACACCTCTACAAAGCCACCATTTGCTCATGCATGGATTATTATTGCCACATCTGGACGGATGCATCTACCACTGGTCTCTCTCTCTCTCTTGGATAGGGTCCAAAAAAGAGTCTCTCATCTAATAAGTCCCGCTTTGTCAACTAAGCTTCAACCCCTGTCCCATCTCCGCAATGTTGCATCCCTGTGCTTGCTTTACAAATATTTTAATGGAATGTGCTCTGATGAGCTCATTGCACTTGTGTTTCCTCAGTGTACATATCCTTGACAAACTTGTTTAGCAACAAAATCACACCCCTTCACTGTTGAGGTTCCTAAGTGCCAGAAAGCTTTCTACTCTAATAGTTTCTTCCCTCAAACAGATAGACTTTGGAATTCCCTTCCTGCTACCTGCTTCCCAAACTGCACTGATATGCAGAAGTCTAAATGTAATGTAAACAACATCTTGTTGATCTTTCTTAGACACGGTCCCAAATAGTAGCCCCTTGCATCCTAGTGACGATATGCCTTGTTTGAGGTGAACGTAAGTAATATATATATATATATATATATATATATATATACACACACACACAAAGGAGTCACCACTTATCAAGGCCTGGAGGCTAAAGGGTTATTGAGTGTACAGTAATCAATGGGAAAATATCGTAATAATCGTTAGTAATAGAGAATTGGGTAAACTGGATTACTTAAGGGGCGGTTCATCAAAAATTTGTTTATGTTGGACTTGAAGATAATCATATTGTAGTCAGTTGTAAAGCAGGCAAACGGAACAGAGTTCCACAGGTATGCAGTTCTAAGAAAGAAACTTTGTTCATGGAATCTACGTTTAGGTTTATGCACAGATAAAGAGTAGGGGAAATTATTGATAGTTGTTTCAGCTAAACAATTGTTTTTCATAAAAGTTTGGCGAGGAGGGACCATAAATTGGAGCTCAGACGAGCACTTTCCATGAAAATAATGATAACGCAGACAGGCTTATATCTCTTCTGTGGGAAAGAGGTTTCAGGAAAGAGAAAAGAGCATTCTCCACTATGCTACAAAGTCTATTTTGAACTCTGTCAAGGCAGGATAAGCTGCTTCTAGCGGCTCCTGCCCAGATGTGGCAACAGTGCTCCATCCTTGGACGTACTTGGCTCTTCTACAGGTAGAGAATTTGCATCACCAGTGAGATATGTACTGGAGTGGTAGAACGATCCCACCATTTTTCTAGCAGCCTTGCAAACGGATTTGATGTATGTATTTCATTTCAGATCAGGAGCAACGGTTAGACACAGAAGCTTGATGCCAGATGAGGATTAGGGCGTTGACGATGTTAAGAAAGAAGATAGAATCTTGGTTTGGATGCATTAAAATTAACCAGTGTTAGATGTGAGTAAAAATCAAGTAACCACAAACGATTAACACCTGAGCAGAGCAGGGATACGAATGAGTACCCTCTACTGAAACCTGGATAGCGTGCATGAGCTGCAACCATCGACAAAACCAAAGTGATAGCAGGGACCTCAAAATCTGTTCCTAAAACCACGATTGGTGAAAAAAAAAAAATGAAGGAAAAATCAAACAAAATTGTAGCTGAACTAAAAGCCTCGAAAAATAAAAAACGAAAAAAAAAAAAAGAATATGTTTTACATGCACATGTCATAGAGGAGGACCGAAAGTAAAAAGAAAAAAGAGAAAAAGAAAACTGTTATTCATGAATAATTGTTTTTCTCCCTTATTGTTTTTCATGATTTTGGGATATGTTACTATTTGTGACATGACAATTACACAGGTACTATTTGTTTTACTTGAAATTCAATATTTTTTTCATCTTTATACTGTAGAAACACCATTATTTTGCCTTAAAACTCTTGTCACTTTTTTTTTTATTTCTACCCTTTTTCTTCCTACATTCTTACTTCAGGTATATCTTAATTAATAAGATTATTTTTTTCAAAGAATTTAATTAAATCGCTGCAGTAAAAAAAAAAAAAATGTCGGGGAAACAATTCAAACATTTCTACACAAGCAACTACACTTTTTTTCTTTTTTTTTTTTACCAAAAAGAAAAAAAAACTATATCAAAATAAATTAAAAAAAATATTTACATTGATCTGAACTAAATATCCGACAAACTTGGTTCAGATTTCTGGATATTTCGAATTTCTAAATATGGCCTAAATATATATGTAAAATATTATCTTAAAAAATTGAAAAAATAACAAACTAAATTGCATTTAACAAATGTGATTTTATATGCTTTTAAAGAAGGACCTGTTTACTATTTATTTATCTATTTATATCTCCGTCCAACACATGTCAACATGTAAAATGGACGTTGAACCAATGATAATGACTTATAATTGTTAAAATCTATATTGTACCAAGATACTATATCATGTGTATGGTATTGCTGTATATAGGGTTAAAATAAAACAAAAGTACACAGGATTGTTTTATTTAACAATTTATGTAGAACAGTTGGAGTAGAAGAATCTGTTCACGGGGGAAGCAGGCCAAGGAAAACATGGAAGGAAATGATAAGGATGGATTTGAGAGGAGGGATGAATAAATACCTGGCCAGAGATAGGTTAGTCTGGGAGTCAATTTATAAAAGCTGTGCAATGCATGTAAAGCGGACGTTAAACGCAATAACCCTTATCCCTGGGTGGCCTTCGGGCCTTGATAAGTGGTGACCCCCATGTAAAAAAAAAAAAAAAAAAAAAAAAAATGTACGTGGTTTAGTCACCTTGAAAGGACTAGTAAAGTAAAAAAAAAAATAAAACAAAAAAAAAAACACGATAGTGTCATGAGTGCATGCTTAATTATTGAATGAGTGCCATGTTCTCTGATGATAGGAACTATAAACTGCATACAAGCTAATATTCAAAAATATACACTAGTATAACCAGAACCATTAAATCAGAACATTCTTTGCATACCGAACGGACAATTAAGCCAAGAAAATTTTTGTCTGCCTTATTGAGTTTTTTTTTTTTTTTGTAAACTTTATTCTCGGGTCAGTTTTCTGGTGCAGGTCGCATATATTCCAGTTATGACCAATTGACAAGGGAAAGGATGTAGCGGATGTAGCAAGGTCCTGGGCGACACCAGGAACCTTGCTCGGATAGATGAGGATGAGAGAGGATGAGGTATGCTGACACTTGGTCAAGTAATGACAGATGTCAATAAAAATCTGTTCATCAGAAAAATAATGTTTCAATGAAATGAAAATAACGTTTCAATGAAATGAAAATAATGTTTCAATGAAATGAAAATAATGTTTCAATGAAATGAAAATATTGTTTCAATGAAATGAAAATAATGTTTCAATGGAATGAAAATAATGTTTCAATGAAATGAAAATAATGTTTCAATGGAATGAAAATAATGTTTCAATGAAATGAAAATAATGTTTCAATGAAATGAAAATAATGTTTCAATGGAATGAAAATAATGTTTCAATGGAATGAAAATAATGTTTCAATGAAATGAAAATAATGTTTCAATGAAATGAAAATAATGTTTCAATGGAATGAAAATAATGTTTCAATGAAATGAAAATAATGTTTCAATGAAATGAAAATAATGTTTCAATGGAATGAAAATAATGTTTCAATGAAATGAAAATAATGTTTCAATGAAATGAAAATAATGTTTCAATGGAATGAAAATAATGTTTCAATGAAATGAAAATAATGTTTCAATGAAATGAAAATAATGTTTCAATGGAATGAAAATAATGTTTCAATGGAATGAAAATAATGTTTCAATGGAATGAAAATAATGTTTCAATGAAATGAAAATAATGTTTCAATGAAATGAAAATAATGTTTCAATGGAATGAAAATAATGTTTCAATGAAATGAAAATAATGTTTCAATGAAATGAAAATAATGTTTCAATGAAATTTTTTTTTTTTTTTTTTTTTTTATTACATTTTCACCCCAAACAAGGCAAATTGCCACTTTGGTGTAGGGGGCTACTATCAGGGGCAACAACTACAGGGGTACTATGTAGGGATTTGGGCAGCAAGGTGTCGGTTCACGTTACACTTGAACTTCTGCACGTCAGTACTGTTGAGGAAGCAGGGACCTGGAATGGAATTCCAGAGTCTTGCGGTTCTGGGGAAGAAACTATTGGAGTAAAAAGATCTTTTACATCTAGGGACCTCTACAGTGTGGGGGTGGGATCTAGTAGCCTGTCGGGTTTGTCGAGGGTGCTCGCGTCGTGGGGGCACAAGTGATTGCAGTTCATCAGAGCATTCACCACTAAAATACTTGTAGAACAGGCAGAGGGATGCAACATTTCGTCGATGGGACAGAGGCTGAAGCTTAGATGCCAGTTCAGGGCCTATCAGATTTGCGACTCTCTTTTGAACCTTGTCAAGGAGCGAGAGACTAGTAGCAGATGCACCAGCCCAGATGTGGCAGCAATACTCCATACATGGGCGAATGGTGGCCTTATAGAGGTACAGGATACTTTCGGGTGTTAGTAGTTTTCTAGCACGGTAGAGAGAGCCTTCAATGTAATTGTTCCAACTCATGTTTCCTGTGAACGTTAGGCCAAGGAGTTTGAAAGATGGACTCTCAGATAAAGAGTCGTTGGCCATTGCTATTGGTGGTAGAGAGGGTTTCTTGTAATTATTGAATGAAACTAGTTTAGTCTTGGCAGCATTGAACGCGACCAACCACTTTTGTCCCCATTCCACTACAGATTGGAGGTCCTCCCTTAGTGTTTCTGCCATTTCTTTAGAAATGTGTTCATTCGTCTTCCTGTCGTGTCTGCCATAGAGTGTAGTGTCATCAGCATATATACCCATCTCAGAGGCAATGTTGTCGGGGAGGTCATTTATGAATATCAGGAACAATAGAGGTCCAAGGATAGAACCCTGGGGCACTCCCGCATTTATATCATATTGTTTAGATGTGCGACCGTCGAGGACTACCTGGATTTTTCTCTTATCTAAGAAGGATTTAATTATGTTAAGTATTCTACCAGTGATACCGTATGATCTGATTTTACTGAGGAGACCCTCATGCCATACCCTGTCAAAAGCCTTAGATATATCTAGAGCTACCGCTCTGCCTTCCCCCGCCTTGTCCAGTGATTGGTATATACGTTCAGAGATCACGGTGAGGATGTCTGCTGTGGAACGGGCTTGTCTAAATCCATATTGTTTGTCAGTCAGTAGTTTAGCATCTGTAAGATGATGGACTAGAGCATGGTTAATTATGGTCTCAAATATTTTGGCAAAAAGTGGGAGGAGGCTAATGGGGCGATAATTTGATGGGTCTGTCCTTTCGCCAGAATTCTTGAATACTGGTACAACAGAAGCAGTTTTCCAACAGCCCGGAAAGCAAGCTTCATTAAGACATTTGTTGTAGAGTTTGGAGAGAACTGGAGCTACTTCGGCTGAGCACTTTTTTAATAGCACAGCTGGGATAAGATCGGGTCCACATGCTTTTGAGGTGTCAAGGTTTTTTATGATAGCATGCACCTGAGCAGGGGTGGTTTTCAGATCGTCTAGTGTGGCGTCTGTCCGCATAGGAAAGTCAGGTAGGGGGTGGTTGGAAGGGTCCAGTGTGGAGTTTGAGGCAAACCGACTGGCAAGCATGTTAGCCTTGTCGGTTGCTGAGGAGACAACCTCGTGATTGTTGGTTAGTGGGGGAATTGTTGATTGCCCATTATTTACTACACTGTTGTAGATTTTCCAGAAGTCTCGAGTTCCTAGTTTTTGTGCTTCGATGCGCTTTTTAGTGGTTTCCATAAATTCTCTCTTAGCTGTCGCTATTTCTTTCTTAACGTTATTTCTAGCTTCTATATACTTCAGTCTGTTTGAACTGGACTTATGTCGGTTAAAACTACGGTATGCATGCTGCTTTTGAGTAATGGCAGTTGCACAAGTCGACGTAAACCATTGGGGAGAGTGGGGCTTACTATAAAATTTCCGCATGGGAACATGCGCTTCGATTGCAGTTTTGAACCAGTCAGTGGTCTCGTTTGCACACTGTTCAGCAGGGAGAGAGAAAATATTTTTCCATGGAGCATCTCTAATTAGTTCCCTGATGGCTTCCCAGTCAGCCTTATTATAATATCTCGTTGTTTTGAGCACTGGCTCTTCAGTTTTGGGTCTAGAGTTTAGGGCGATTTCAACCATTATCACTGCATGATCAGCGTTCCCGAGTGGGCTGTGGGCCTTCGCTATGCAGTCATCGGGAACTGTGGTCAAAAACAGATCTAGAAGTGATGCGTGTTGTTCTTCCTGGTCAGGGAAACGGGTTGGAAACGTAACAATTTGTGATAGGGAGTGAGATATAGCGAAGCTATGGGTTGTGCTGCCCGCTGCATCTGTGTGAGTAGAGAATCCAAGCCAGTTTTTGTGGTGGACATTAAAGTCACCAAACACATGTATTTGTGCGCTAGTGTCGAGGGACAGTGCCGTGTCTATGCTGTCAGATACTTTGTTTATTATGGAGCAGTCCTGAGTCGAGGGAGAGCGGTAGAGAAAATAATAGTAGCTAATACTGTGTTGCACGTTTAGTCTAAAGCACATAAAGGCTTGATCATCTGTATGAAAATAATGTTTCAATGAAATGAAAATAATGTTTCAATGGAATGAAAATAACGTTTCAATGAAATGAAAATAATGTTTCAATGAAATGAAAATAATGTTTCAATGAAATGAAAATAATGTTTCAATGAAATGAAAATAATGTTTCAATGGAATGAAAATAACGTTTCAATGAAATGAAAATAACGTTTCAATGGAATGAAAATAATGTTTCAATGAAATGAAAATAATGTTTCAATGAAATGAAAATAATGTTTCAATGAAATGAAAATAATGTTTCAATGAAATGAAAATAATGTTTCAATGGAATGAAAATAATGTTTCAATGGAATGAAAATAACGTTTCAATGAAATGAAAATAATGTTTCAATGAAATGAAAATAATGTTTCAATGAAATGAAAATAATGTTTCAATGAAATGAAAATAATGTTTCAATGAAATGAAAATAATGTTTCAATGAAATGAAAGTAATGTTTCAATGGAATGAAAATATAAACTTGATCATGGAATTTCTTTAGAACAAAGGAACTATGGAAAGAGATTGTTTTTCTTGGTTGGTTTGGTAAAAATGGATTTTAAATAACTAATGAAGGCAGACAAGTTACAAGGAACTTAGATTCAAAGACCAGATTTTTGTCGTCAAGCATATAGAAAAAACTATAAATCGAGGAAGGATTATTTATTCAAGAGGTTATATATTCAAATGGCGGACTACCCGGTAAGTGACTGATAAGCCAGTTTCTTTGGAAAATGTTAAAAATTAAGAAAAAGGGAAGGAGAATTGAGGAGGGCTATGGTTAAGATAGATAGAGAAAAGAGATTCGGAGGAAAAAAGAAAGGCTAATCTTCAAATGACAGAGGATAACAGAATGATCTCAAATAGTTATGTGGTTGGAATTAGAGTTTAATAAAAAACCATCATGTTTTTAGAAATAAAAACACTTTTCTTGCTGGCTCAAAGCAGGACACATCAACTCGAAAGACTAAAGTGAAAAGAACGACTTTCCTCCTCCGACTAAGAAAGTTAATTGAAGAGTTTGATTTCAGTTAAAGGATTCTGCATCTAGAAACATTTTGTTTTTCTTAAATCCGAGAGAAGCCCCGAATTTAACTGATACCTTTTTTTGTGTACGAACTGTAATCAAAATGGTTTTATGCAATAATTATTTTTAATAAGTGTTATGGAGTTTAATGGTAATAAACGAAAGGAACACAGGATTTTTAGGAACGAAACATGTATTGACATATATTACAGGCAAAGTGAGTGGAGTGATACCATTCCCCAACAGTAGGGCGTTTGCACCCGACCTGCTTGATCGTGTGCCAATCTCTGACTCCAGGCACCGGTACTCGATACACAAAGTGATGTCACCAACGGAAGTGACGTCATGATATAGTCCATTAATCCTATGGAGGGGCGTCTCCAACAATAAGAAAATGATCTCCAGAGTTATTATTGATTATTGATTGCATATTGGTTTGAGAGTAACCCAATTGATTTCAGATCTACCCTGAACCCGATGCCAAGTTGCAGCTTAGAAAAGCAGCATACTAGCCATTCGCCAGAGCACCTACGAAGGATGAATTCAACTGCAACATCTAATGACGAATGGCCAGCCGAAAATAAAAGTGTTGCCCCACAGACTTAGGGTCGTGCACGTTTTGCATGCCCAGAATATAAGAGACAGTAGTTTCCAATAACCAGTAAGCGTCTGGTTACATTTTGTGGTGTCCATCACAAGACAGTTAAAAGTGTAGCCACCAGGTTAGTGCACATTTTTTTTTGCCCGTGTGTACACCCTAGCCGTGCTGGATTGCATCTATAGTCCTGTGAGCTGGGATCGACAAACACACTCAGGGGTTATATTACACGTATTCTTGCCCATCAACCACTACTCTTATGAACCTATAAGAGAGAAATGATTTAATAATTGAGAAGACATTTCCAGCTATATGATAGTTGGAGATCTTATGGAGTAGACCTTTATGCCACACTTTAGGCTTTTGATATGTCAAGAGTAATTGCCCTAGAAAGGAAGCCTCCATCAAGAGATTCACTAATGCTGTAACTGTTCACACATGCTGTAGATCTATTAGAACGGAAACCGTAGGCATGTCACCGAGAAGGTTATTTTTGCTGAGGTAGTTGATTACTTCTCTATTTAACACAGATTTCAGCAACCTATGACGCACAGAATACTTACTGGTCTGTACTGAGAGGAAGATGACCGATCACCTGAATTTTTAAATACGGAGCATGCTGATGAGGTTTTCCAAGGTGTTGGGAAGCAATTCTCCTTAAGACAATGCTTAAGCAGCTTTGTAAGTATGGGAGCTAGTTCTGGTTGAAGCTTCTTCAGCACTATAATTGGAATGCCATCAGGACCAGTTTCTTTACTGGAATCAAGGTTTTTGATAAGCTTAGCAACATCACACACATATATTTGCATATTACATAACATGTTTTCAAATACAGGAGGAAGTATGGGAGGATGGTGGCCTTCATTGCATAGAGTAGAATTAGCTGCAAAATTCTTGGCAAAGAGTTTGGCTTTGTCCGATGTTGACGAGATTACCTCAGGTTCATTGATGATAGTTAGGATAGAGCACACGCTTCTGTTCAGGACTCTGTCTGTTATTTGCTAAAACTGGTGGGAACCAAGCCACTGCTCAGCTACTTTGAACTTGACGGACTGAGCATACAACTCTCTCGCATTCTTTATTACTTTCTTACAAAGGTTGCTGGCAGTCCTGAAGACGGCTTTAGTCTCAGTAAATCTATTACGTTGGAAACAATGTAAAAAGTGATTCTTTTGCACAAATGGCAAGTTTATTCTCGCATTGTTTTGCTTTTTCAAAGTCGCTGATAAGCTGTATTGATTCCATTCAGCCACAAATGGTCGATTCAATAGAATGAAACCACTGGTTCACCTTTGGAATATGTATATATAGTTTTTAAAAAATAAATCTATAATATAAAGCTGAACGTCTGTGTGTGTGTGTGTGTGTGTGTGTGTGTGTGTGTGTGTGTGTGTGTGTGTGTGTGTGGTCATGAATAGGCTCCTATATGGTTGACTGTTTTAAAAAACTAATTACATATTATGATAGAAGATGTATCGAGGATCAGGAATGGGTATGTTTGATCTGGCAGAATGGTGGTTCATAAAAATTGTGGGGTCTGCGCTTGTGCCTGGCGCACAAAGTATGGAAATAAAAAATGAAAAGAAAAACACTTACAAGGGTTTTTGATATAGATGTACATAATAATACTTTGATAAGTATGTTTCAACTTTAATAGGGATGGTATAATAAAATTGTGGGATCTGCGTTCATGCATGTACTCCATGGAAATATGGCACAAACTTTAACAAAGACTTTTCATATCTATTTGCATGAGTACACTTTGATAATTATGTTTCAGTTTGAAGAAATATGGTATAATAAAATTATTGGGTGTTTGTTCGTGCCTGACCTCCATAGAATGTAAATATGTCACAAAGTTTAACAAGGTTTTTTAAAAGGGGTGAGGGTCCACAATAATACCTTAACTTTAATCTTAATTCATGTTAGCTTTTATTTATTTTTTTTAGTTTAATCATATTGTGTCGAATAAATTCACCTCATAAATTCACGTTCTTATTAAACTGAAAGCCAAAAGAAAAAGTTGGAACTTTAGACAATTCTCAACACAAATTTTGCATAACTGTTTTTTTCCTTCTCCACTTGCATGTGGCACTCTTTTGAAAATAGATAAATAATAAAAAATAAGAACGTTACTTGTTATCGTGTCAAAAGAAGGAAAAAATCCTGCTCACGTGATTACGTGCCTCTTTAAAAACATTTATATAACCTTTTTATTTTTATTTATATATCTGTTTAGGCTTTCTTTTGTCAGTGCACTAGAAGGAATTCAGTTGATTACAACCCTTTCTGCCTGTTCTTTACATTACAATAGTTCAACCCTGAATCATACTGCACAATATTACACCGTTCAATACTGTAAAACTGAAACGAAGCTGTTCTGCTTGAAAAGGGCGCCATTTTCTTCTTATTCATATTTATATCGATTCTTTGCTTTAAAAAACTAAAGTAATTACGTGTTTACTTTTTAAATATCCCATTTTGCTGTTTCGGATTATTTTATTAAAGTAAGTAAAGCTTCATTATTTTTTCAAAACTGTTTTTTTTTCTTTGTTTTTCGACATTTTGTTGATATTATTTAGTAAGAGTGTTTAGCAGAAAAGCCAACAAACGACTACCCGAAAAAATAAATATACAAGAAATAAATGTCACCATAGTCAATAAAAGTTCAGTTCATGTTTTTTTTTGTTTTGAAATAGTTTTTAATGCTCTTTACTTGAAATAATTTCAGTGAACCGAAATTAAAACGAAATTTGAGGCGATAACTACTAAAATGAATTTTTATATAAACTACACGTGCCATAATCGAATATTCCTCAAGCACAAACGGAAAACATTAAAATATGTTTATAAATATTCCTTACGTTGACGAAACTCTCTTAAATTGTTAACACAGAATGCTCAGGTGCCCCTCCTTCAAATTGAAAACGGGGCTCTCCATTTCAAAGTCGCTGCCATTTTGATTTTTTAAAAACCGGTTCGTGAATTAAAAAAAAAAATTTACAAACTACTTAAAAATACAAACCAATGAACTTTTCTACCATAAAAGTAACTTTTATTGACAATGGTAACATTTATTTCTTGTGTATTTATATTATTATATATATAACATTTTCTCTTTGCAAGGAAACATCATTTTGTTGATCACTCTTGGCTACGAATGGAAACAAAATATATTTTCGCGAAAATTATCTTTACTTTCATCATATTTTGCTTAGGGTAAAATTTTTGAGTATCAAAACCTATCTCTTTACAACCCCCTCCTTTTCATAACCTATCATACTTTTATCAATCACAGTTCATTTTCTGTAGGCTGTGTTTTTGAACCCAGTCAACGACGGGTACTTCTGCTAGTATATATATATATATATATATATATATATATATATATATATATATATATATATATATATATATATATATGTGTGTGTGTGTGTGTGTGTGTGTGTGTGTGTAATATATTTAATAGGAAAAAAATTGTAAATACTAAAATGATTAGTCGGTAAACTTGGATTTTAATCGTAATTATATTATAGATTTTAAATTAATGTATTATATATAAATTTTAAAAAATTATACTTTATAAATGTAATTTACAATCTATTTCGAATTTAAAACTATAGAAAAAATATAATAATGTTAATATACTAGGAAAATCACTTAGTATAGATAAATACTCACTTCCCCAAACCTTGAAAGATTTGGACTTAAAAAAAAAAAATTGTAAACGTATTTCGAAATTTTTAAACGTTATTCGATATAATTAAACGAAAGATTAAAAGTTTTAAAAAAAACTTTAAACGTATTTTAGAAATGTTAAAACGTAATTCGATAAAATTAAACGAAATTTTAAGTTTTTAACCGATACCAATATAAATTTTAAGGTTTTTTATACATAACAAAAATTAGATTTTTAAATTAATTTGGGTTCAAATTAAAATCGATTTATATAAGGGAAAATTCTTTTTTCGAAATTAGATTTTAAATTAAAATAATTCAAGTATTAAATTTAATGAAATCATCATCATCCGATAAATAAACGGGGGGGGGGGATTTAACAAAACGAGATTTAAACGTGAACTCGCGAGGTATATATATATTTCACACTTCCGGTTATAAAATAGACGAATATTGGCTGAAGAGAGCTTGATAAGGATACCTTAAACGGTCCTTATTATCGGGCTTGAAACCGACGGTACCAATGATTTGTCTCATCTAACAACTTTCTCTACATAAAATATAAATACGCTCTTACATTTCGGATTTTCCTTTTAATTGAGCACTCTGCTGGATTTTTTTTTCCAAAAAAACTAATCATATATACATATAGTAATTGTCTGTATTTTTGAGATGAGGTATTTTCATTTATTGAGATTGTCGGACTGACTTCCTCATCTTGGTTGTTACAGTCACAATGTTTCAGCCGTTTTGCCCTCCGACCTTCATCAGGTGTTTTGTATCGGAGTCTAGAACCCAACCCTTTATTATTATTATTACAGGGGTACCGTGTTCGGACTCCAGCTAGGCTCTGGGACATAGTGCTGATTCTCTGTTTTGAATGTTACTTTTCACTACCTTCGTTCAGGATTGAACTCAGTACCTTTGGGTAACTGTAAACTTTGATACAACGTCTAGGACCACTCGGCTATATGTCCATGTGATAAATAAATTTGTAACTTAAAATTTATAACATTATATAATCAATTCTTAATGCTACAATATTTTAAGTTATGAATTTATTATATTTTTTACCAGAATATCTTGTCCTTTTCTTTTCCAGTTTCAACAATTAGTCCTTTACTTTTCCATGTTTAAGCTTAACCATATTACTTTTTACTTTTCGTGCTCGCATTTTTCTATTGTAATATATATATATATATATATATATATATATATATATATATATATATATATATATATATATACTAGCGGGGGTACCCAGTATTGCCCGGGTGTGGAGAGGTGGGGAAATCAAAACAACAGTTCAGCCCGGGTGGAGAGAGGTGTTAAAAAAGTGATAGTAGCAGGGTGGGGCGGGGGGGGGGTCAAAACAAAAGTAGGCAGCCCGGAGAGGGGGAGAGGTGTTAAATTTAAAAACTTTTTTTTTTTAATATAAAAACATGTTAAGTTGTGTTTGTACTGTAATTGCTTGAGGTATTACCGTTTGTGAATTTTTGATTAAAGAAAATCATTTCATACCAAACACTTAGTTTAAAGCAAACTTTGTTAAAAAAAAAAGAAGTTTTATTTGAAGTTTTATTATTTTAAATGACTTCAGTGAAATTCAAATGTATTTTTTTTATTTCGACGAAGAAATCATCCTTGCTTAGTTTACGATTTTGTTTTTTCTATAATCGATTATAAAGTTTAATTAAAGTGCCGTAATATTCCAGTTTTATATTGCAAAAATATTAGATAATTTAAAAATATACTCACACGTAAATTTCCCAATCTTATAAATAAACTTATTTCCAGTTAATGGAAAAAAAAAACAAAAAAAACATTAAGAAATTTATGTGCGGGGTTTGAACCTAAAGGCCATGTCATGCAAAAACAAAAACAAAAAAACACGCTATCAACTTACCCACAGTAGAATATTCACGGCCCGTTGTTCTATCATTGTTGCTAAGCAATGACATGGAAAAAATTGCTTTGCCGATAATAGATACATTAAAATAACGGTTTCGATTATCGATTATCGGCGGTATTCTGAGACAAAACTTAACTGAGATCACTCCCATACTTATACACTAAAGTTCTGTAAATTTTAAAGAAAATCTGTTGAGCCGTTTCGGAGTCTATAAGGAACGAACTCACACACACACACAGAAACAATGTTGCATTATATATATATATATATATATATATATATATATATATATATATATATATATATATATATATATATATATATATATATAGAGAGAGAGAGAGAGAGAGAGAGAGAGAGAGAGAGAGGAGAATCATGGTTTTCCTTGTTAATAAACCGGATACTCTTATTTGGCATAACCATCAACTCTCCTTCCTGGTTATGAAGTCATCAGACGTAGTCAGCATAAATTCAGCAGCGAGAGGCACAAAATTGCTCCAGGCCAGCTAATCGGCTCCGATCGTCAACATCAAAGTGTCGTATCTCCTCCTATCCTCATTTTACAGCTTCCAGGAATTTCGTCGATTACATTTCAGATATTGGCTCGTATCTAATCCTCCGCGCCGAAATCGTATTAAATTACTTGTCCGATTTTTTTTTTTTTTTTTTTCTGGCAGCAAGACGCTTGTTGAAGTTTGGTTAATTAAGACAACCCATATTGTCAGCTACTACAGTCATGGCTACCACGTCTTCGTCCAGCTTTTTTTTTTTTTTGGGGGGGGGGGGGGTACCATCCTTATCGTAGTGCCGGCAATATCACAAAGTTGTTGAGCAACTCCACGTTGGTTTAATAAGCCCTCATGTCATTTGACGCTGCTGCATTCTGGTCATCACTAGTGTTATGACAAGAGAATATTCTTTCCATTATTTTGACTCTCTAGTATATATCAGTTAATATCTTATATGCTTTTAGATAGAGTGATGTACTGATGTGGTTCTCGATTGGTTAACTGTGTCGTATATATACTCAAGAGTCAAAACAACAATAAGAATATTCTCTTGCCACAGCCCTAGTCATCACACTCGACCAGCCCAGAACTTACATACAGACACTAGCATTTCATGCTTATGCAATTATCAGTGTAGGAGGTGACAATTTCTGCTGGTCAGGAGATTCAACCCAGCCACAAAACCACCTTTGACTCCATTTGTGAAGCTTTTACTTCCAGGTCACTAAACAATTGAATGACGAGAATCAACAACTAATAAACACACAATTCGGGTGCAGACATTAGACAATCCAGGGTGTTCAAACGAACGGAAATCGTGAATGTTACATAAACGCTGGTTGACTGTTGATTAGTTTATATTTTCCAGATTTCTTTTACTTGAGGATCATCACTTATCAAGGTCAGGAGGCCACTCAAGGTTAAGGGTTAATAAGTGTTAGGTAGATGGTGAGACAACGCCACGTTGATCAGTAATGGTGGATATCCGCCCCCCCCCTCCACACACTTTATCTGTGCCTAAACCTGGACGTGGGTTCCATGAACAGAGCTTCTTTCTTAGAACTGCACACCTGTGGAGCTCTGTTCCAGTTTCCTGCTTCCCACTGACTACAATATGGTTGTCTTTTGGTCCAACGTAAACAAGTTCTGATGAGGCATCCCCTTAAATAATCCAATTTACCAAATTTCCACTACTAAAGATGACTACAACATTTTCCCCTGGACCACTGTACACTCATTAACCCTCATCCTCAAGTGGTCTCCGGGCCTTGATAAGTGGTGACTCCTTTGTAAAAAAAAAAAAAAAAAAAAAAAAAAAAAAAATTAAACGACATCTTTTCCTGGTTTCAGTTTGTGGCGACTGAATCACGAATACAATAATTTTGTCAAAAAACATTACGTAACGAATTGACCATTTAGCCTGATAAATTCATTCGAGAATGAAACACAAGTTTCTTTATAGTTCACGTGCCATAAGTATATTTGTTATACCACTACTAAGCTATAGGTATGTGCAAAATGAATGGCCGATCCCTAAAATCCATAAACATTTTGACCCCCGCCCCTCATTAAAAAAATCATCAAAATTCAGAAGATCAAAGAATTTTAATTAAATTTTCAGTCTTTATCATCAATCACAGGATATAATGTAGGAGGTAACATTACTATTATTTTTTTATTATTATTTTAGTGAAAATGTATTATTTTTTGTAAACAAAAAACACCTTTGCTAAAGTTAAAGTTTTAAGTATTAAAAAAAGACGTATGAATTTCTGTTTGCTTTCTTTTATAAAAATAAAGCGTTAAGAATTTAATACATTTTATTATATTTCAGGAACATTACGAAAAAAGTCCCTAAAGTCCGTGTTAATGAAATCAATATAACTTGACGAAAAATTAATTTCTCGAACTATCAATATTATCATTGAATTATTGTTTATTTAATATTTTCACACAAAAAAATAATTGAAAAAATATTTCATGTGATTTTAATGATAACAAGTCTCACCAAAATTTAAAATATTTTTCTTCTACGTATGATGGTGTAAACATCAGCATAAGAAATTTTGTTTATAATCCTACTCTGTCGTCAAGTGTCGCAAACACAAGACTGTCCCCAGCTGTTCCTAGCCGTTGTAAACTGTCGTAAAACGCATAGCCACTATTAAAAGTGACTGTGAACTAATTCTAACCTTTTTTTTGTCACAATAATCGTCACACCTTGACCAACAATCCCACCTCAGCTTTCTTTTGTGTTCCTTAGTCAGCAACTTCCTATTCATTGTCTTTCCAATAACCCCGCGTCATATACCTTTGTCCCCTGATAAACATATTTCCTCTAGTTTTATATTTCTTTTTTCTTTCTCCTCTATTTCCTAACATTTGAAGAGGGGCGGCATCGATAGAATCACACCCAAAGTGCTGTCGTCTGCACAATTCCCAGTGGCCTATATTCTCGACCAATTAATTTTTGTCTTTATATTCCTTTTAGGCTAATTTACTACATCCACTTACGATGTTGTATACTGTTTCGTCTCTTTGTCCACAGGCCTCACATTCATAATAACTTTTTTTTTTCCTATTTTGGCTTATATGCATACCTGATTCCAGGGTTTTAAGCCCAAAGTTCTTAGGTAATTTATACTGTTCTTATAACTGATATTGTCCTTTGTTTCTCGGTATAATCAGGAGTTACATTTCTTGAATCAAGTTCAAGTTATCTCTTCTGAACTATACTGGCAACAATGAAAAAAGAATCTTCAGTTTTTTAAGGATTAAAAAGACTCCCACATATGTAGTGCGAGATCTGAAATTGAAGCGATTCTCTTTCTCATGTTGGGTTAGAGATTGGTCCAGCCCCTTCCACTGTTTTACATGGTTACACACCGCTGATGCATTGTCATCATATTTAGCTTCTGGGTAGTTTAATATCCCTCGGGTAATTTTCCATACAAGTGAATTGTACTTTATATTACATGCCCAAGCTCTCTCCGTGTTTACTCTGGAAATACATGTGTTGTATACGGAAGGGAGCAGATCGCAGTAATTAACTAAACAAAGTGAATAAGTTTGGAAATAACATTTATTAAGAGGAAAAGGCTAGAATTGAACCCAGTATTCAAAAGTTAAAAGTCAATAGATATTGCAATCCTAGGAATGTATAGCAATTGACCATTGTGTTTAGAAATAACTAAATAAGGATACAACAGAGTTAGAACAATGGAAATCAATTTAGGAATTTTCTTTGTGTTGCTAAAAACGTGTTGGACATATGAGTATGTAATTCCACACGAGAAACATTCACGTGGCTGAAGCACGTTTTGACATCACAAAGAAAGATAATTTACAATATATTCAGAGAGTCAGTTGAGTCAGAGTCGAGTTCGGGAGAAGAGTTCAGGGTGGAGAGACACAGCTGGGAGCCACAGCAGTTGAGTTAGCTGAAACCCTTTTGGAAGCGATCAGAAAGGGAAACAAAAAAAAATGTAATTCTGAAAGGCAATTGAATTCCTGATCGTCATATCAGCCAGGTGATGGAATAAATGTCATCATGTATTTGTAAGTCTTCGTCTTCATCGTTATTTCATCCACCGTAAGGTAATGTGTTTTTTTGTGATCATCTTTGTAAACGAACTTTATATGAAACACCTTCCTTCCATAATGTTAACTGAATCTTCTCCTTCAATAATGAATTCTCATCTCCTATGTCTTATAAATATGAAGTGTGTGTAATCTGTTATAATTGTCTCATCGTCGTCCCCGTCATATGAATGTCTTGTCCTCGCTATGCAACGCATGTATAATATACATTGTATATGTCTAGGGACGCTTAATGTAGGCCGTTACATTCTGTTTAAATTGCACATCTTTTGCGTATCCTGCATTATATCCCTCGTACATTTGTCTTTTAAAAATTTTGGGATAAAATAAATTAATGCCTGTTTATACAAATGCAGTGGCTCCTTCATCATTACCCTTTATTTAATACTAGGCTGGGTACCTGGCGTTGCCCGGGTGTTTGGAGGTGTGCCTTGAGAAAAAAAAAAGTGGTAGCAGGCAGGCTCGAACCCATACCGCAAAGGAGGAAAAGAATGGGGGAAAAAAAAATAAAAGTGACATGTTTGCTGCTGCGCCCATCGCCAAACCGGAAGTGACGTAGGTTTAAATTAAGGCTAGTCAATCGAAAGAGGGGATGGCTTTCGAAAATATCGGCGAAAAAAGTGACCCCTCCCTGTAGAAAAGTGCCTAGTTGCGGGTGAAGAAATTAATGTTTTTGGCCAATTTTTCGATATTTGTCGTCCTAAGGGTCGAGCTCCAAAATGATACTGATCTTGTGAAAATCCGTTGCCTCTGTCGAAAGTTTAAGGCAGACATACATACATACATACATACATACATATATACATACATACATGATGATTGCAACGTCTTGTCAGACGAATGCCACTCCCTCAGACACTTAAAGTCCATGAGCCCAAATGCCTGAGGGAGTATCTATACAAAGATGATGTTACAGAGTTTTAGCTTTGTACGACAGCTAAGTCTCTCTCTCGGTTCAAAATGTTGCGATCCAGCAACAAGCAAGAGCAAGATAGCCAGCAAGATAGACAGAAACAAAGATTACTATATTGTCCAATTTTACTACTGTACACTCTTTAACCCTTATCCTCGAGTGGCCTCTGAGCCTTGATAAGTGGTGATGCCTATGAAAAAAACAAAAAAAAAAGAAGTTAAACTGCAGACCAGCTTAATGCAGGTACTGGTCTCCCGCTTTATGGTTTTTTAAATCAGAGATTTGCTTCTCCTATAAAGGTTGCCTTCACCACGGCAACACTTCATGCATACATACATACATACATACATACATTTAAATAGACAGGACAGGTGAGACTTATATTATAAACTAGCGGGGGTACCCGGCGTTGCCCGAGTGTTTGTTTCCGGGACGAGGGGGGGGAGTTTTAAAAAATGTTATGGTAGGTAAGTAGGAAGGATCAAACCCGGAGTCATGAGTAAAAGTAGGAAAATAAAGTGTGAAAAAAAAACAAACATCTGCAACGTTAACAGTTCGGCCACCAAGAAAAGTCCATTCCAGTTGTTTAGGAAAAAAAAAAAAAAACGACTACGGTAGGTTGGCGCGAACGTGAGAATATAATGTGAATTGTCCAGCACGCTAACCACTACGCCACAGAGCACTGCAGCTTAGTTTAGTGATTTTAAATAACTTCACATGAAAGAACTACGAAGCCAAACCGGTGTTCTCTTCTCAACTGTTCCTTGTGAACGATCCCCAAACGGTGTTAAGTGGTGGCAGGGGGAGGAGGAATTTATTAGAGAGAAAATATTTTACCACTTCCATTGATCTTAACCGATTTTGGCCGTGACTTCTCAGCAGAAAAAGTATAGAAATCTAAGATTATCGAGGAATTTGAGAAATAATAAGCCTATAACACACCTCAGATATTGTTCTGCCGTTTGTGCATATTATATTTGCATGAAATATCTTGATTTTTAATCCTATTAAGGTCAAAATCAGACGGGAAAAAATGAGTTCATTTTATTTATATAGAGATGAAGGCGATCGTGATGGATTATGTGCGTCGACATGAAAACGTATTAGATGGAATATCCAATATTGAAATTTTATATCGGTGTCATTTGCATTGTTTTATTGTGGATTTCTCCGGTCATTTTAACTTCACGTATATTACACATAAATTTGTAAGATCAATAAAATGGTCTCTATGATAATGAAGTTTTAGGGGTTAGAGTTAGGGTTAGGGTTATTGTGGTGCTATTTGGAGGGAGATTCATATTTAACGTGAAAACCTACAGCATTTTACAAGCGAGGTATTTATAAGCTCATTGACAGACGAAACCAACTTATAAAAAGCAAATGCCGTTATTATTACGAGTAAGGATTTAAAAAAAAAATTTCTTTTTCAAGATAAATTTTTAAATCGGCAAAAAATTTTGCACCAACCTGATGAATACGATTTTTATATTGTGTATTCCTTCTGTCACACATATGTAGAAATAATGATATATCTTTACTTATATATATAAAAGGTACTGAGTGTGTGTGTGTGTGTGTGTGTGTGTGGTGTGTGTGTGTGTGTGTGTGTGTGTGTGTGTGTGTGTGTGTGCGTGCGTGTGTGTGTGTGCGTGCGTGTGTGTGTTCGTGTATGTATGTGAGAGAGAGAGAGAGAGTTCCCTATGGCGGGGCCGATTTTTTTTTTTTTTTTTCACACAAATGTACTTTATGTCTCCAAACGTGTCCGTAGATAGGATTTGGAATGCCTCCGATAAGTATCGAAAATCGATAGTCGAGAAAATAGGTTAAAGAAAGAACGGTCTGATTTTTATCAAAATTAACGCCCTTATATGGCCTAACATCACTCCCCTTCTTTTGTCGTTCAGTCCTCGTATTCCAAGAGTGATGTCCTCTCTCTCTCTCACACACACACACACACACACACACACACACACACACACACAATACATTCTTACTTTTATTTAATCAAATATACTGATTGTTTTTTTATTTATTTCCAGATTGTAAGTAAAAGAAAGTTTTGTTTTGTTTTTTTAAATCGATTGTCTCCTTTTGTCCTTAGTCGAACTCCTCTAAAATGAAAACAGAAAAACCTAAAATGCAAAAAATAAAAAATGAAACATTCCAAATCTGAAAACACAATAAGATTCCAAATGTAAAAAAAAAAAAAAAAAAAAAAAAAAAGGAAACGGCTGGAACTTACGACGCAAGTCATCTGTTTTGTCGTGTCATAAAATATTTTTTTTCTTTCTCACACAAAGGAAAACAAAAACACAACCTAAATCTTACAAAGGCGAGAAGAAAAATAACAAGAGCGAAAACAAGAAATGTCCAGAATTCCATTGACACAAAACATGTATGTCGCCAAACCCAAATCTTGCCTGGCAGCCTTCACTTAAAAGCCAATGGATTTATTTACATCTTGTCAAATAGGACTTTGAAGTATAGTGTTGGGCGAGCGGGTGACCACTCACACTTCTACGACATCCGTCCTGTAATCTCCCCCCCCCTTACATGTAATTTATATTCTAGAAAGTCCTTAATAAATATCCAGAGTATACACCCGCGTCATGGTCTTTAATCTTCATTTATAGATTTGCAGTACTAATTATTCGTTAATACAGGGTGACCCAAAAAAACAAAAAAAAAAAGAAGCTAAATGGAGACCATCTAGAACATATGCTGTAGAACGGAGAAGAAAAGGCCAAAGACCCTAGTGTTTTGATGTGATGTTTTGAATATAATAAACTAGTTATGACCAAAGTTTCATTTCATTCGGACAAAACACTAAAAAACAGGGCCTAATTAGAGTTGGGGCCTGTTTTTTATTAGTCACCCTGTATTATTCATTTATTACATTAGAAAGGACATCCGATGTTGCCCAGGATTGAATGGTGATCAACGAATATTCTACACTTCCAATATTTTCATTGTCATCAAAATCGGTGAAATCGACCATTTTCCAATCAAATCGATTGATTGCCAGCTCTAGTGCACCATAAAGAAGCTTCACATGCCTTCCCGTGATGACTTAGTCCATAATACATTGTAGTTTACATTGCACTGTAGAGAACCTACTGTTCATTTTATAAAATTATTTTTCTATAATGGCTTGAATTAAAGTTTAAAATGTAAAAGTCAAGTATCATGATTCAATTGTTCTCTAAACAGAAACATTCAAATGGTACCCCCATGTCTGACTTTCACAAAATACTCGTCTAGCTGAAACCACTATCAATAATCCCCCCTCTTTATTTGTACCTAAACCTAAACGTAGATTCCATGACCAAAGCTTCCTTTTTAGTACTGCACGCCTGTGGAACTCTTTTCTATTCAACTGCTTTCCAACTGACTACAAAATGGTCATCTTCAAGTCCAATGTGAACAAGTTCTTGATGAGCCGTCTCCTTAAGTAATCCAATTTACCAAATTTCCACTACTAACGATGACTGCATTTTCCCATTATCTGCTCATTAACCCTAATCCTCGAGTGTACACTGATTAACCATTATCCTCGAGTGGCCTCTGGGCCTTGAAAAGTGTTGACGCCTTTGAAAAAAAAATTCGTTTTGAATGTACCTTTATGAACTTACTTTTGATTTAATACACTGGGTCTTTCTGCTTGTGCAGTGATAAAACTTCTCAAATGCACGTGTGATGTTAGACTGTATAAGGGTGTTAACTTCGATCAAAATCAGACTGTTCCTTCTTTAATCGGATTTTTTCGATTATCGATTTCCGATACTTATTGGATGCATGCTGATTAAAAATAACTATCTAAACACACTCCTTGACACAAAGTATTATATTTGTATGAAATTTCCAAAAAACTCAGCCCAGTTGTTTTGGAGTCCATAGGTAGCGAAGTAACTAACTCCCTCTCTCTCTCCCTCTTTCTCTCTCTCTCTCCCTCTTTCTCTCTCATAAACACACACACACAAAGACACACAGAGTGCCTTTCATATGAGAGTTGCTCATAAAGTAAAGCCTCCTATTTTTTAACCCATAAAGTTGAAGAACTACAAAGATGAGAGTAGTACCATTAAAACAAGTGACTTTTTTGTGCTACAGAATTTATTTTTCTGCGTAAGTCACCACCATTCTTAATGCACCATTTCCAGAAATTCAATGACGCATCTCTGCTTCTGATGCATTTCCATAACAGAGGTTGCATTCTTAATCTCATACAGTCAATATTTGCAACAGAGAAATGAAACTTTCAGGTCATGAATGTATAAGTTCATTCATCCTAACAATACAATTGGATCCATCCGGCTGGAAAAAAAATAGGAGCCATTATTTTTGGAACACCCTTCTTAGTGACACACAATATGGTTTCCGCTCTGTAAGATCTACCACAGATGTGCTGACGGTTATATCCCACAGGATTAGTGAATCTCTTGACAAAGGCTTCCTTTCTAGGGCAATTGCTCTTGACATATCAAAGGCCTTCGACAAGGTATGGCATAAGGGTCTACTTCACAAGATTTCCAGCTACGGTATAACTGGAAATGTTTTCTCAATCATTAAATCATTTCTCTCTGATAGGCTCATGAGAGTAGTGGTCGATGGACAAAAATCGGAGGCCTGCAATATAAATGCTGGAGTCCCTCAGGGGTCCATCCTGGGCCCAACTCTCTTCCTGATCTACATCAATGACCTCCCTAAACACATACTTAAATCATTCGTTGACATCTATGCTGATGACACGACCATCTACGGCAACACATCAAAGGCCGTAAATGACAAAGTTCTCTCTGATTCTCTCTCCTCTGATCTCGAGCGCGTGGTTCAGTGGGGAAAGACTTGGCTGGTTACCTTTAATGCATCTAAAGCCAAACTCCTATCGTTACATCATCAACACTCTGATCCCCATCTGACATCAATTGTGATGGATGGCTCCCGTCTGAGTGATGCCCCGTGTTTTGACAAACTTCTGGGTTTGACCTTTACTCCTGATCTGAAATGGAACACGTACATCAAGTCTGTTGCCAAGGTCACTGGAAAGATGGTGGGATCCTTCTACCACTCCAGAAGATATCTCACTACTGATACTCTATCTGTATAAAAGCCAAGTACGTCCAAGGATGGAATATTGCCATATCTGGGCAGGAGCTGCTAAAAACAGCCTATCCTGCCTTGACAGAGTACAAAATAGACTTCGTGGCTTAGTGGGGGATGGCCTTTTCTCTACCCTGCAACCTCTCTCCCACAGAAGAGACATTGCGAGCCTATCCTTGTTTTATCATTATTTCCATGGCAGGTGCTCGTCTGAACTCCAATCTCTGGTCCCCCCTCGCCAATCTTTCACGAAAAACACCCGTCTAGCTGAATCCACTGTGAAAAATTTCCCCCATTCTATATCTGTGCCTAAATCAAAACGTGGATTCTATGAACAAAGCTTCTTTCTTAGAACTGCACGCCTGTGGAACTCTGTTCCGTCTGCCTGCTTCCCACCGGACTACAACTTGGATGTCTTCAAGTCCAACGTTAACAAATTCCTAATGAACCGCCCCCCTTAAGTAAACACTTCATCAAATCTCCAAACTAACGTAATGTACTTGCAATAACCCTTATCCCTGAGTGGCTTCCGGGCCTTGATAAGTGGTGATCACTGTGTAAAAAAAATATATATATATATATATATATATAAGTAGAGATTTTTGCTGCTGTATTATTAAACTAAAATAAAATATGTTGGGAACTTAACCGTCAATCCAATTTATACGCAACATGAAAAACGCGAAAATAAACAAACACAAAAACTTGTCTAAAAAATTATTTTATATATCATTTATATTTTTCATATATTTTTATTGAAATTGTGTTTAAAAGAGAAAACAATTACTCTATACAGTAAACACTATTATATATATATATATATATATATATATATATATATATATATATATATATATATATATATATATCTACATATATAATTATATATATATATATATAATATAAAGATGAACGTCTGTGTGTGTGTCTGGTCACGAATAAGCTCCTATATGGTTGACTATTATAGAAAACTGATCACATATAATGATAGAAGATGTATCGAGACACAGGAATGGGTATGTTTGATCTGGAAGAACGGTGGTTCATTAAAATTGTAGGGTCTGTGTTCGCACCTAGTCAACAAAGTATGGAAATAAATTTAAAAATTAAAAAAAAAGTTTACAAGTGTTTTTGATATAGATGTATATAAGAATACTTTGATAAGGATGTTTTAACTTAAATAGGGATGGTATAATAAAATTGTGGGGTCTGCGTTCGCGCCTGGCCTACATAGAATGGAAATAGGCACAAACTTTGATAAAGACCTTTCATATCTATCTGCATAAGTATACTTTGATAATTATGTTTCAGTTTGAAGAAATACGGTATAATAAAATTATGGGGTGTTCGTTCGCGCCTGACCTCCATAGAATGGAAATATGTCACAAAGTTTAACAAGGTTTTTTAATATAGATCCACAGAATATTGTGATAAGTGTTTCAGTGTGAACAGGTATGGTATAATAAATTATAGGGTGTATCTATTTTATTTTTACTTTGATCATATTTTGCTTTGGTTTTGATACCCCCAAATTCGAAGCTATCTCTTTACAACTCTTCCTTTTCATAACCTATCATGCTTTCATAAATCAGAGTCCATTTTCTGTAGGCTGTTTTTGAACCCAGTCAACGACGGGTACTTTTGCTAGTATATATATATATATATATATATATATATATATATATATATATATATATATATATATATATATATATATATAAAATTCTGATGATGGCATATATCGCAAAATATTAATTAAAGGAGATGAAGTGAGAAGAAGATTAATAAATGTAGATGACTGTATAGAAGACACAAAAAACGGCTCGGAAAAGTATGTAAGTTAGAACACTGCAGGTTGACACAGCAAAGAAGTGCAATACAGGAAATGATGAAACTATATGGACATGTCTAAAAAAAAACAACACATGAACAGAGAAACAGAATCTCTACTTGAAGAAGATCAATATAAAATTAATAATTGTAGGAGCATTAGGAAAAGTCCCAAAGAACTTGAAAAGAAGATTAGGAGAAATTGGAATCGAGGGGAAGACTGAGACTGTGCAACGAAGAGTAATGCTGAAAATAGCTGAAATCTTTAGGAAAACCATCAAATGTCGAATTTAATCTACATGAGTGACAAAAAACAATAGAAGTAAAACAAAAATGCAACCAAGAAAATGATAAAACTGTAAAATCATAAAATTGTAACACTGCAAAACTGTAAAATTATAAAATTATAAAATTGTAAAAATATAAAATTATAAAAATATTAAATTATAAAATTGTAAAATTGTAAAACTGTAAAATTGTAAAACTGTAAAATTGTAAAACTATAAAATTGTAAAATTATAAAACTATAAAATTGTAAAAATATAAAACTGTAAAAATATAAAATTATAAAATTAAAAGATTGTAAAATTGTAAAACTGTAAAGATATAAAATTATAAAATTAAAAAATTATAAAATTGTAAAATTGTAAAAATATAAAATTGTAAAACTGTAAAATTATAAAATTGTAAAACTGTAAAATTATAAAATTGTAAAACTATAAAATTATAAAACTGTAAAATTATAAAATTGTAAAAATATAAAATTGCAAAATTGTAAAATTATAAAATTATGAAACTATAAAATTATAAAACTGTAAAATTATAAAATTGTAAAAATATAAAATTGTAAAACTATAAAATTGTAAAATTGTAGGTTGACTACCCTGCTCTCCCGCCCGAAAAAAGAAAAAAAACAAAAAAATGTAGTATCAGCATCGGCTGGCCCCACACCAAATAGTCAAGAAATGTCAAGGAGGATGGAAGGAGCAAGGAATGAAAGAACTACCTAGACCTCCACTGGATAGGGGGGGGGGGGAAGGGCTGTGATCTTGGGCATTGTCACTCAAGACAACTGATCAATGAACAATAAATACAATATTAATGCAGCCTGTGGAAATTCCACAATGGACTCCTTCATATGTAATATATTGATGCTGGCATTCTGTGGATGTTCAGCATAAATGGAGACACCCTAATATTATTGTAGCTCTTTTGTTAACACTGCATAAGTATTTATCTAAGCGAGCAGGGACACCCGGCATAGCCCAGTTGTAAAATATGCTTAAATATGATATTTAAATGTATGTAGATTTCGTATATATTATTATAGAGTCAATTTTCTATCGATTCTTATATATTATAAAGTTCTGATTTCAAAAATAAAAAATATATCCATATGACTTGGGTGCATCAGCTTGAATCGAAACCGAAACCAAAACTTATGAAGAAAAAAAAAACAACCTATATGTGTTATTTGTTTTTGTTTTTGCGATACGTCTTGAATGAATTCAATTATTTACGAAAGTGCATTTTTACCTAAATGCGAGTTGGGAATAATTTTCCCTTTAACTAATTTGGTACGCCCACATGGGGAGCGGTATATATATTATTTTTAAAATATAATTATCCACTGACACGTGTTTCGTCGTCTACAACTCATCAGAGTGGCTGAATCTAGCGAAATTCGAAATTGGGCCCCAATGATAAGAAGCCTAAACCCTTACCCCTCGTCCACCTCGCTGACTGTTCGGATATATCACGATTTATGTATATGTTATTTGTTTTTGCTTTTGCGATACGTCTTGAATGAATTCAATTATTTATGAATGTGCATTTTTACCTAAATGCGAGTTGGGAATAATTTTCCCTTTAACCAATTTAGTACCCCCACATGGGGAGCGGTATATATATTATTTTTTATATATATATATATATATATATATATATATATATATATATATATATAGCTTGAGTTCCTTCAGTTATGATCGAAACCAAAACCAAAATTTATGAAAAATTCATAGTTAACTTATTTATTACAAGAAATAGAAGGTCATAACAATTAAACGACAGTCACTCGGAAGAAAAAAGATGTAAGCGTGACACACAAAATAACACATATGCTATCACATTAATATATAGATAATCATCAGCAGTAGCAGTCCTGCTATTTTGACAGTAACGCCGATCATGACTCTCCAAATTGTAGAGCCATGATAATCTCCGGAAGACAAATAAAGATGGTAGTTTCCCATTGCTTTCTGCCTTGATTCTGAGGTACATTTCCCCCAGTGAGTTAAACACCTCCCCCTACCAACCTGGAAATTTCTATGACTCGGCGCAATACATACAGCACTCAGCCTCCCAAATGGTTATCTATCTGGTACTGGCCCGGTTCATTGTTGCTTAACTTCAGTAATCTGGTTAGAACCGGTATGTCAACGTAATTGTGCCATATAGATATATAATATAATAATAATAGTAATAAGAATAATAGCAGTAATAATAAGAAAATTATAACAATAAGAGTAGTAATAATAAATAGAATGATGATGATGATGATGATGATGATGATGATGATGATGATGACGACGACGACGACAACGACAACGACCACGACAACAACGACGACGACCAAAAGAAATGTCGTTATGGAGTGTCATCTTCCCTTCTGTTACTGAAGAAAAATAACCCATTTCTCGACCGGATTGTGACTTGCAATGAAAAATGGGTTCTTTATGACAACCAGCAATGCTTAGCTCAGTCGTTAGATTCCAACGAAGCTCAATGACACTCACCGAAACCAGAATTGCACAAAAAAAAAGGTTATTCTGATTGTTTGGTGATCTGCGACTGGTTTCATCTATTAGTTTTTTGAATGCAGGCGAAACTATTACGACAGAGAAGTACTGTCAGCAAATGGATGAAATGCATCAGAAACTTTGACAACAATACCCAGCATTAGTCAACAGAATTATCCTCTACGACACTTCCCAACTGCATGTTGCTAAACCGATCCTGCAGAAGTTTAATTAATTCGACTGCAAAACTCTGCCTCATTCACCATAATCCGTAGAGCTCTCACCTACCGAATACCACTTTTTCAAGCATCTCAACAACTTTTTGCGTGAGAGATGCTTCAGAAACCTAAGCAATATTAAAAACGTCATCAGTGAATTCATCACCACCAGAACGCAAGATTTTTTTATGTTTCTCGCATAAATAAACTTGTTTTGCGTTGGCAAAACTGTGTTGATTCTGATGGTGCTTATTTTGATCAATAATTTTTTGTTTGAGCCGAGATATGTTCATCTGAATTTAAAAGTTAAAAACCGCAATAACTTTCTTGTCAACCTGATACCAAAGAAATGGCAAGCTGGATACAAGTTTACTAATAAATTCATTTATTTAATTGAATAAACGCACAAGCGACTGCCATTTACAAAGGGGAAAAAGTCTGAAGATTTAAGGCGGCTATGTACAAAGAAAAACTATACAGGGGAAAAACCATGGGGATCCAACCGGTGTCTGTCTAAGGCCACCTTGAAGCCCTGTAGTATGGGCTGGTTTACGACCTCATCTAGCTGATTCCACAGAGGTGCCACTCGAACCAAGAATGCTGCTTGATGCCGAAGCCTCTGGAACCGTTGAAGGTAGACCTTTTTTGCATGGCCACGGAGACCATGATCCGGGTCGCAGTCCAGGCTGCACCATCCATGAAAGATGCTGTAGGCAAGGATGAGGTCAGAATAGGGGAATGTGGCCTGAGTACTGTATTTGAGAATCGGGTGCACCAGGGAGGTGTAAAGGGGAAGGAAGATAGAGGGAGTGAGAGAACCAAAGGAGTGGCACATGAGGAAAAGGACCCCCCTGCCTTTATTAGCAGCAGTGATGCAGGTTTCAGAGGGTGAATATGTGGAATGCACAACCACTCCAAGATACTTGGCTTGATTGACAGACTTCAGCAGGTTGGAAGTCAAGGGAGAATGGAGGAGTTATTGAGTTCTCTGAGGTCGTGCTGGGGGGGGTATGAATTTGTGGGACAAGTACAGTACAATACAGATGAAAGAATGAACCAGTTAATATACATGGATGACCTGAAACTGTTTGCAAAAATATAGACGGAATTTGAGACGCTAATAAACACAACCAGAATCTTTAGCTAGGATATCCGAATTGAATTCACTATGGAAACGTGTGCACTGTTGATCATGAGAAGGAGAAAACTGGAAGCAACGGAAAGTATGATACTACCCAACCAAACAGAGATGAGGGCACTAGGTGAACATGGCACCTACAAATACTTAGGAGTTCTGGAAGCTGAAATATTAAGGAAAATCCTTAAATGCAGAAACTAACACACATGAGCTACAGCCGCAAACTGGACACACAGATGTAAAACAAAATGGAACATCACATGCAATCATGAAAACTGAAATTGCATAATTGGAAATTAACCACCCTGCGCCCCAGCCTTTTGCCTCCTTTTCTGCTCTCTTCTACCCTCTCACTTTTTTCTTCTTTTGTGCATCGCTATAAACAGGCACCACACAAAATAAGCGAGGAGGGTCAAGTAGGATGGAAAGACCGAGAAGAGAAAGCACTAGCCAGACCTCCACTGGCTGAGTGCAAAGAGGACTGGGACCTTGGGGAGGCTTTTTGCCACCCAAATTCCAGTGAAGATCAATGGTTGCTGCCAACGAAAAATCAGTGGTAAGTGGTTGTTGCGATAATGCAAATTTGTAGGTTATCGAAAGAGGTTGAGAGTACTGGATATATGGGGAGACTTGTTGTCACTCAGACTCCAGAGAACACCACAAGTTATTCTCAAAGAGAAATCTTTGATGATGGCCTGTGTGAATACTTCTAGTGAGTAAATCCTACTACTACTACTACTACTACTACTACTACTACTACTACTAATTCCAAACCTGAAATAAGTTTTTAAACAAAAACAAGAGAACTTACTCGATCATTGACATAGTCTGCTTTTTCGATACCAGAGTGTAAGCAAATGAAATGTAATAAGTCTTCAGACGTATCTCTCCACCATACTGTATGTCGATACTCTATGGCTGACTGGGATAGCTTCCGTACATTCATAGCTGATCTACCTCTGCATTCCATGTTTAAAAAGGATGTGTTCTCTATAGTATCAGACCTGACCGAATGGTTACTTGTAGGCATAGACCAATTCATACCATCCAAAAAATTCCAACAAAAACCTAACAGTCAGCCATGGTTCTCCTCAGAATGTGCTGTTGCCATCGCGCACAGAAATCACTTTTTCCATAGATACCAATGTGAAAGATGTACTGAGACTAAAGCTGCCAGCAACCACTGTAAAAGAGTAATAAAAAATGCAAGAGAGCTATATGCTCAATCCATTAAATCCAAAGTAGCTGAGCAGCGGCTTGGTTCCCACTAGTTCTAGCAACTAGCAAACAGGATCCTGAACAGGAGCATGCATTCTATCCCAACTATAATCAATGGACCTGAAGTCATCTCGTCAGCATCAGACAAGGCCAAACTATTTGCAAAGAACTTTGCAGCTAAGTCTACCCTATGCGACGAAAGCCATCAACTTCCCGTATTTCCTCCTATAACAGACAACACACTATGCAACATACAAATATCTGTGCATGAGGCCGCCAAACTAATCAAGAACCTTGATTCCAGTAAAGCAACTGGCCCTAATGGCATTACAGTTATAGTGCTGAAAAACCTCCAACCAGAACTTGCCCCCATACTTACAAAACTGTTTAAGCATTGCCTTAAGGAGAAGTGCTTTCCAACACCCTGGAAAACCTCATCAGTATGCCCTGTATTTAAGAATTCAGGTGATAAGTCATCTCCCTCTCAGTACAGACCAATAAATCTCCTGTGTGTCATGAGTAAGTTGTTGAAATCCATATTAAATAAAGAAGTAGTCAACCACCTCAGCAGAAACAACCTTGTTAGTGACACGCAATATGGTTTCCGCTCTGCAAGATCTACAGCAGATGTGTTGACGGTTATATCTCATAGGATTAGTGAATCTCTTGACAAAGGCTTCCTTTCCAGGGCAATTGCTCTTGACATATCAAAGGCCTTCGTTAAGGTATGGCATAAGGGCCTACTTCGCAAGATTTGCAGCTACGGTATAACTGGAAATGTTTTCTCAATCATTAAATCATTTCTCTCTGATAGGTTCATAAGAGTAGTTGTTGATGGGCAGAAATCAGAGGCCCACAGTATTAATGCTGGAGTCCCTCAGGGGTCCATCCTGCGCCCAACTCTCTTCCTGATCTACATCAATGATCTCCCAAAATACATACTTAAATCAGTCGTTGACATCTATGCTGATGGCACAACCATATATGGCAACACATCAAAGACCGTAAACGACAAAGTTCTCTCTGATTCTCTCTCTTCTGATCTTGAGCGCGTGGTACAGTGGGAGAAGAGGTGGCTGGTTACTTTTAATGCATCTAAAACCAAGCTTCTATCTTTACATCATCAATGCTCTGATCCCCATCTGGCATCAATTGAAATGGATGGCTCTCGTCTTGGGGAGGCTCCATGTTTTGACAAGCTTCTGGGTTTGGCCTTTACTCCTGATCTGAAATGGAACACATACATCAGGTCTGTTGCCAAGGATGCTGGGAAAATGGTGAGATCCTTCTACCGCTCCAGAAGATATCTCACCCCTGATGGAATTCTCTATCTGTATAAAAGCCAAGTACGTCCAAGGATGGAGTACTGCTGCCACATCTGGCCAGGAGCTATTAAAAATAGCCTATCCTTGACAGAGTACAAAATAGACTTCGTAGCTTAGTGGGGGATGCCCTTTTCTCTTCCCTACAGCCTCTCTCCCACAGAAGAGATGTTGCGAGTCTGTATTTGTTTTATTGTTACTTGCATGGCAAGTGCTCGTCTGAGTTCCAATCTCTGGTCACCCCCCCCTCACCAATCTTTCACGAGAAACACCTGTCTAGCTGAAATTACTGTCAATAATTTTCCCTACTCTTTATCTGTGCCTAAATCCAAACGTAGATTCCATGAACAAAGCTTCTTTCTCAGAAGTGCACGACTGTGGAACACTCTTCCCTTTTCCTGTTTCCCACCTGACTACAACTTGGTGTCTTCAAGTCCAACATAAATAAATTCCTGACAAACCGCCCTCTTAAGTAAGACACTCTATCAAATCTCCAATACTAATGATACTATCTTATTGATTACTGTACACGCAATAACCTTTATCTCTGAGTGGCCTCCAAGCCTTGATAAGTGATGACCGTCATGTAAAAAAAAAAAAAAAAAAAAAAAGATCTAAAATGGGAATTATTTAGACCATGGAAATTTAAAGAAATCAAAGTGATTTCTATTGCAGTTGGAATGTTCCTATTGGATTTGTTTAGATTTTACCAGGCAACACCAGTATAGGTCCCACTAGTTTAATATAATTATAGTTGCATACGACTGATAATGGTGTCAATTACCGACTGGGTATTGTGTAATCCGAATTATTTAGTCACATGCTCATCTGGACAGGACGTTTCATGATTTTCTATAATCAAAAGTAGAAAAATGATGAGAAATGTCTACAGATAACAAGGAACCATTTCAATTCTTTGATGGACTAATTATTTGATTTATCTCCCATGGATGTATCCTTTTTTGGATTATTATAGCTAATGTTGAGAAAACATTTGCCTGATAAGAAAAAAAAAGATTCTCTTTCTTTCTGGCTGATCCTTCACAGACATGCTCTAACCAAGTGCTCATTTTTTATAAACCCTGACCCAGCGTCTGTTGGACGTTTTTTTTTTTTTTTTCAGCAATTGCATAAATTTCCAGAATACCACATAAAAAGTAAGCGCTATTTACTTATAATTTGCTCATATATATATATATATATATATATATATATATATATATATATATATATATATATATATATATATATATATAATGGATGACAAAAGTCTTTATTCCAAAGTTCATGATGTTGACCATCTTACAATTTATTCCTTTAATTCAGTTGACATTAACAATTCTTAACAGTATCTATTTTGTAGCCCAAAATCAGATACAGATACTGTCAAAAATTGTAAATGTCAACTGAATTAAAGGAATAAATTGTAAGATGGTCAACATCATGAACTTTGGAATATAGACTTTTGTCATTCATTCATTATATTGCTCTGTAATTACACTGAGCTTCTTAAATAAGGATTGGTATATATTATAAAGAAATAAAGTATATTTCCACAGAAAAAAATAAAATATACATACATACATATATATATATATATATATATATATATATATAAGAATAAAAATTTTAGACTGCAAAAACATATTTTACATGAATTTATTGTTCGACAGGATACTCAAATAAGATATATTAAAATTTCTTTAATCCACGGTGTTTCAAAGAAATGTGTTCTTCTCATCAGAGGAAAGATATCAGCAAATGAATATTATAACGAAGCTATGAATTTGCTGGTGCTGGCATTAAATGAAACAGCACTACATGAAAACTTGTCATAAATGCAAAAAAAAATCTTTTTGTGCAAAAAATTTATAAAATGGGGGAAAAATTTAAGAAATAAAAGAATATATTAAAAGTCAAGGATTAAAAAAAAACAGATGAAAAGATGTGGAGGATGAAGTATTTGTGATTTGTGTGATGTCTTTCGGCGGTCAGAGCCTTCCAAGGTCACTGCGGCAAGCGGCCTCCAGTTGGGACGGTATAGGCGGCTGCGAATCAATAGACCGCTGCACCGTTTCGCTGTCCCTCTTTACACAGACAAGCATGTGGCGTAAGCTATTGGATTCACTGCGTCTCATAGCGGTATAACCGGGGATCTGAGGTTCGTCTGGTACAGACTTCAGCCAGGTATCCAGCGCCGACTTGAACGATTCTGTTTTGCAGTTCGTGATCTCTCTGATGTTACGTGGCAGGCAATTGAAGAGCGTAGGACCCCGGGAATTTAAACTCGATTCCCTGAGCCGTCGGATCCAGTTGTCCCTGGCACTGGTTAGGGGTGGTACCACACACCTTCTGCCACGTTTTGAGATCTGGTGCTGTATACCAGCGTTGGGCACCTGGTTCTCCATCATACGCCAGGTATAGATGATTGAATATCTTTCTTGCCTGCGTTGAATCGATTTGATATTCAACGTATCCAGCAGTTGCCAATAATTCAATTGACTATAACCAGTTATCTTTCTTAGAAACGACTTCTGGATGGCCTCTAATGCTTGAATATGACCTTTTCTGTCCGGAGTCCACAGCTGACAACAGTAATCAATGTGCGGCAACACCAGCGACTTCCAGAGTGTCAGCATTAGGTTTTTTTGTCTCGTTTTGAAAGTGCGTAGAATCCAACTGGAAAGGCTCCGTGCAGTTGAACAAACTTTGTCGATCTGGGAGGTGAATGTACCATCAGAATCCAACGTTACTCCCAGATCGCGCACAGTATCTTTGGTTTTAATTAGCTTCCCGTCTTGGGTCGAGTACTTAGATGCTTCTCTCAGGTCCTTCCTTCTACCGTATTTGATACACTCGAATTTCCCGGAGTTAAACTGCATATTGTTGTCATCCGCCCATTGGTAGATAGCGTCTAGATCATCTTGGAGAGCTTGTACATCAGAAGAATCTTTTATTTTCCTGCCAATCCTGGTGTCGTCTGCAAAACTTGAGATGAAAGACGATTTGACTTTTTCGTCTATGTCGCCGATTAGTACGAAGAACAGCAGCGGACCAAGTACTGAACCTTGGGGAATGTCAAATAGCACTTTGGTCGAGGGAGATGCAGAGCCATTTACTACAACTGTCTGGTAACGATCTGTTAGGAATGATTTAATCCATAGGATCAATTTACCTCCAATTCCAAGATGTTGGAGCTTTTTGATGGTTACTGCAAAGTCCACTTTGTCGAACGCCTTTGCAAAGTCTAGGTATATCACGTCGACATTACATTTATTGTCTAGAGTATTAATGATTCTATCATGATGGATTAGAAGCTGACTTAAGCAGGATCTTCCGGTTCTGAATCCATGCTGCCCTGGATTGAACAGACTGTGGTTGTTGAGGAATTCCACCAAGTACTTTTGAAGGACCTTTTCGAATACTTTTGTAATGTGGGATGTTAGTGCCACTGGTCGATATTGCTTGGGGAGAGATCGACCGTCACCTTTGTATATTGGGATAATGTTAGCGCGCTTAGAGTCGGCTGGGACTATTCCTTTGTCCAGTGATGCCCTCCATAATATGAATAGTGGCTTAGCCAGCTGCTTTTTACATTCCTTAAGGAATAGTGCTGGGAACCGGTCGGGACCTGCCGCAGAGTTGGCTCTGAGTTCATTTATCACGTCGGTCAGGTCTCTTTGTGTAAACGTAACATCAGTAAGCATTGATTTAGTGTCGTCATCTGGTTCAGGTTCAAGTTTTGACGGTATTGGTCTAATGGGCTTACTGAAAACCGATTCGTATTGATCAGCAAGTAAACTGGCCATTTCAGCACTATTATCGATACAAAAAGATAATAGTAAGAGCACTAGGAACAATTCCGAATTCAGTATTATCGATACAAAAAGATAATATGAGACAATGTCCCCATAAGAAAAATCTGGCATCATGCTGTTGATACGCAGACTCAAATGAAATCCAAAAAGGTTTGTAGTAATCCAAATATGTGTAATCTAGGTTTGCAGAAAAATCTGTTTGCAAGTCAAGGAGTAAAAATTATTTGAATCCATTAATTTTTTTTTTCTTTTAAGGACAATTTAATCTTAAAAAATCGCCCATATTTTTTTTGGATCTAAACAAATATTATTTATTTATTAGTAATTATAAAACAGTAATCTATGGCCATGTGTTTCGAGATACTATCACTCGTCAGTGTGACTTGACTGTTTCTAGGATTCGAACCTCAGACTATATGTATTATGGTCGGGTGTGTTAACCATTACGCCACGAAGGCCTAGATAACTTTATGTGTTTATGCACACACACACACACACACACACACACACACACACACACACACACACACACGCGCGCACACACACACACACACACACATGACCTCAGGAATACTTTGATAAGACCACGTGCTGCCTACTCCACAATCGTTCTTTGAATATCAATTGGGCACCAACCCGGGAAAAGTCGAGGCCTTTTTGTAGTCGGTTGATCAATTCATTTCCTCATATCGACAATTTTTTGTACTTTTTTATGTGAGAATAAATGTGTATGTTTGTAAATCCAGCTGTTTCTTTACAAAACGGCGACATCTTGCGTGGGAAAGCTAGACCCAACCTAAAAACGTAAAAGCTAGAATATGCAATTATCATTTGCTTTGCAGAATTAATACTAACACGGTTACAGCTAATCTAAGCTTGATTGTCATTTCTTGAACAATAAAAAGATTTTAAAAAAGAAGGCGTACTTCATTAGCTATGAAAAATAAAGCAGAACATCCTTGCCAGAAAAAAAGAAAAAAATGTTTTATTTCTATGGAAATATTTCTTATTGTTTCTACACAAATACATTTTTAGTCAAACTTAAGTAAAAACAAAAAAAAAAAAAAAAAAATTAAAAAAAAAGAAAAAACATCTCTGCAATCTCTTCACTATTCTAATTTTTAAGATTGGCGTAGTGATATCGTCGCTATTAATTTAGCCATGAAATTTTATTTTCTTATTTAAAAATAAAACTGCTTGATCAATTTACATGATTTTTGGTGTATGATTTTTTCCTTGTCACAGGTACGTACATTATACAGATTTAAAAAAATATTTTTTGGTTTTTAAATATAGGAGAAATTCTGTACATGCAACAAAAATATAAAAATGTGCTCAGAAGTAATACATTACTTGAAAGTACTTCTTTCAAATTCCTCGTCTTAACATTCACAGAGAACATGAGTTTGAACAGATGCATTGAAGGCATTGCCAAAGCTGCTGCAAAGAAAGTGGGCTCTCTCTACCATGCTAGAAAGTTATTTGTGCTTGAGAGTATCTTGTAACTCTACAAGGCCACCATTGGCTCAT
>NC_136507.1:103807663-103830163 GCF_053919585.1 Euprymna scolopes
CTTTTTGAAATAGGGTGCGGTTATGAATATCTCCAGTATCAAATAATCCTTACACATTGTGAAATTTACTTTATGTATGAAAACCAAAGAGGGAAGATATGACATGTGAGAAATAATTGGAATCAAGTTTCCTTTGTTGTTATGTTAAATCATTTGAAACCATTGCAGCAAGTTTTAGTCTCCCCTCCATTAAGGAAAGAGGTTTGAGGGAAATATCAGATATTTTGTAATTCATATGCAAAACTAGAAAAATAAATGACTATGATTTAAACATTTTATAGCTGTAAAAAAGTGCTAAAAATAGACTCTGAATGATGGATGATTCCCTTAATATGCGACCTTAAGGGCAAATGTCACATAGCTCATTACACAATTCATGTCATTACCTTTCCAACGAGCCTTCATTTGTCAAATTCTGATCAATAGTCGCTAAGATTTCGAACTTACCAAAATACATGGTATTAGAATTATTGAAATGCTCATATCTTTGATTCTTTGGACGAAACTATATAAAAATTTGCAGGCTTTTTGCAGATTATAATACTATTCTATAGTTAAAATTTTATGACAATTGGTAAAAAAGAACCTATATTTTCAAGCCAATAAAATATGCCCAAATTTGTCTACATTTGTATATATATAGTGTCCTGCAAGCAAACTTCAGTTTTACCGCCTCGATTGTCTCCCCTGTGGCCTTGCCAGGCCACTAATATATAGCATATTATATATATATATATATATATATATATATAATATGCTATATATATATATATATATATATATATATATATATATATATTTATATATATATATATATACATAAATTGAATAAAATCACAACCTACATGAATAGAAATTTATTTTGGCGTTAAGCTCTAACAGCTGTTTCGTGAAAGGATGGACAATTACTTCTCATCCATAGGACTGTAAATCATATATATATATATATATATATATATATATATATAATAAGAAATTTGACAATGAAAATAAAAATCGAATAAATGACAATATTTATTAATCCATCAAAAAATTAAACAAGGAATTATAAAGAAAAATCCTTAATCCATTAATTTTTCTAAAGATAGACTTTTTGTAATTTTTTGCACACACACACACACACACACACACACACACACACACACACACACACACACACACACACACACACACACAATACAATCATGGTGACACAATCAAAATTTATTGTTCGACTGAATACTCTAAAAAACAATTTACAAAGTCCTTATTCCACGGAGTTTCAAAGAATGCTATTCTTGCTATTCTTCTCAACAGAGGACCGAAAGAAATCAGCAAATTGTAGCAATGCTAGAATTTGCTAGTTATGTCATTAAGTGAAACTGAAATTTATTGTAGTCATAAATGGCCAAGAAAAACAAATGAAATAAATGTTGAATATGCAAAAAAAAAAAAAAATATATCAAAACAAACCACGCATAATATTTCAGCTAGCATGAAAATTTACTGGAGATCAACTTATCTTTGGGCTACTGCACTGCCCCCCCCCCCCCCCAAAAAAAGAATTTCCATTATTGCGACTGCTTTAAAAACTTTCCAACCGGACTATATGCATAATTAAACAGGATTTAATTTTGGACTCCATTCTCTCTAAAGAAATATTTTCGCCTTTCAGATTACCTTGAATGAATTTTCATGCAAGCTGAAATATTATGCGCGGTTTATTTATATATATATATATATATATATATATATATATACATATATATATATATATGTTTTTTTTGTTTTTTTTTTGCATATCCAACATTTTTTTCACTGGTTTTTCTTGGCAATTTATGACTACAATAAATTGCGGTTTCACTTAATGTCATAACTAGCAACTTCTAGCATTGCTACAAATATAATTTGCTGATTTTTTTCTGTCTTCTGATGAAAAGAATAACAAGAATAGCATTCTTTGAAACTTCGCGGAATAAGGACTTTGACAATTGTTTTTTGGAGCATTCAGTCAAACAATAAATTTTGATTGTAAAGTTCAACTTACATATCGAGACACAGGAATGGATATGTTTGATCTAGCAGAACAGTGGTTCATAAAAATTGTGGGGTCTGCGTTCGGGCCTTGCCCCCAAAATGGAAATAAAAAATGAAAAAAAAAAGTTTACAAGGGTTTCTGATATAGATGTAGGAATAATTTGATAAGTATGTTTTAACTTAAATCTTAAATAGGGATGGTATAATAAAATTGTGGGGTCTGCGTTTGCACCTGGTCTACATAGAATGGAAATAGGCACAAACTCTAATAAAGACTTTTCATATCTATCTGCGTAAGTATACTTTGATAATTATGTTTCAGTTTGAAGAAATATGGTATAATAAAATTATGGGGTGTTCGTTCGCACCTGACCACATTGGATGGAAATATGTCACAAGGTTTTTTAATATAGATCCACAAAATATTGTGATAATGTTTCAGTGTGAACAGGTATGGTATAATAAATTATGGGTTTTATCTATTTTATTTTTACTTTCATCATATTTTGCTTTGGTTTTGATACCCCCAAATTCGAAGCTATCTCTTTACAACCCTTTCTTTTCATAAATTATCATACTTTCATAAATCAGAGTCCATTTTCTGTAGGCTGTTTTTGAACCCAGTCAACGACGGGTACTTTTGCTAATATATATATATATATATATATATATATATATATATATATATATATATATATATATATATATATGTATATATATATATATATAGAGAGAGAGAGAGAAATAGATATTTCCATGTGCTAGAACATTTTCATCTTAAATTCTATGTAATTATGCTGAATATAGAAACTATGCATAAATATAATTCAGCATAATAGTGAAATGAAACCAATCATCTAATAAGGAACCATAAAAAAATAAATAATGAATTAATGTTTCTTTTTCAAATTAGTAAACCTTCATGTAGTCGATTGTATATTCATGACTGAGTATATTAAGAATTTCGTTTTAATAATTTTTAAATAGAAAAAGTACGCTTTTAAGATCAATGTCAGAAGGAAAAAAATCTCAATTTTATAGGTATATCACCACTTGGATATAAGGGGCTGCTATTTGGGACCATGCCTAAGAATGATTACCAAGATGTTGGTTTACATTACATTTAAACTTCTGCATATTAGTACAGTCAGGAAAGCAGGTAGCAGAAAGGTTTGAGCGAAGTTATGTCATTAAGTGAAACTGAAATTTATTGTAGTCATAAATGGCCAAGAAAAACAAATGAAATAAATGTTGAATATGCAAAAAAAAAAAAATATCAAAACAAACCACGCATAATAATTAGAGTAGGAAACTTTCGGCATTTAGGGAACTGAACAGTGAAGGGGTGTGATTTTGTTTAAAGCAGGTTTGTTTGTTAAAATATTTGTAAAACAGGCAGAGGGATACAACATTGTGGTGATGGGACAGGAGTTGGAGCTTAGTAGATAAAGTGGGATCTATTAGATCCCAAACTCTTTTTCGGACAATATCGAAGAGGGAGAGACCAGTAGTAGATGCACCAGCCCAGCAATACTCAATGCATTTTTTTTTTACATGGAGATCACCACTTATCAAGGCCCAGAAGCCACTCCAGCATCAGGGTTATTGTGTGTACAGTAATCAATGGGATAGTGTAGCAATAGTATTCTTTAGTATTGGAGATTTGATAAAATGTCTTACTTAAGGGGGCGGTTCATCAGGAATTTGTTTGTGTTGGACATGAAGACATCCAAGTTGAAGTCGGAAGGGAAACAGGCAAGCGGTAGAGAGTTCCACAGGCATGCAGTTCTAAGAAAGAAGCTTTGTTCATGGAATCTACGTTTTGATTTAGGCACAGATAAAGAGTGGGTAAAATTAATGACAGTGGTTTCAGTTAGTCGAGTGTCTTTCGTGAAAGATTGCTGAGGGGGGAACAGAGAATGGAGCTCAGACGAGCACTTGCCATGCAAATAACGATAAAACAGAGACAGGCTCACAACATTTCTTCTGTGGTAGAGACGTTGCAGGGAAAAGGGCATCCCCCACTAAGCCGCGAAGTCTATTTGGTACTCTGTCAAGGCAGGATATGCTGTTTTTAGCAGCTCCTGCCCAGATATGGCAGCAGTACTCCATCCTTGAAATACTTGGCTTTTATATAGATAGAGAATTGCATCATTAGTGAGATATCTTTTGGAGCGGTAGAAGGATCCCACCATTTTCCCAGCGACCTTGGCAACAGACTTGATGTATGTGTTCCATTTCAGATCAGGAGTAAAGATCAAACCCAGAAGCTTATCAAAACATGGGGCCTCCCCTAGACGAGAACCATCCATTTCAATTGATGCCAGATGGGGATCAGAGTGTTTATAATGTAATGATAGGAGCTTGGTCTTAGATGCATTAAAGGCAACCAGCCACCTCTTCCCCCACTGTACCACACGCTCAAGATCTGAGGAGAGAGAATCAGAGAGAACATTGTCATTCACGGCCCTTGATGTGTTGCCATAGATGGTAGAGTCATCAGCATAGATGTCAACGAATGATTTTAGTATGTGTTTTGGGAGATCATCGATGTAGATCAAGAAGAGAGTTGGGCCCAGGATGGACCCCTGAGGGACTCCAGCATTAATACTGTGGGCCTCTGATTTCTGTCCATCAACCACTACTCTTATAAGCCTATCAGAGAGAAATGATTTAATGATTGAGAAAACATTTCCAGTTATACCGTAGCTGCCAATCTTGTGAAGTAGGCCTTTATGCCATATCTTAACGAAGGCTTTTTATATGTCAAGAGCAATTGCCCTAGAAATGAAGCCTTTGTCGAGAGATTCGTTAATCCTATGAGATATAACCGTTAGCACATCTGCTGTAGATCTTGCAGAACGGAAACCATATTGTGTGTCACTAAGAAGGTTATTTCGGCTGAGGTGGTTGACTACTTCTTTATTTAATATGGATTCCAACAACTTACTCATGACACACAGTAGACTTATTGGTTTGTACTGAGAGGGAGATGACTTATCACCTGAATTCTTAAATACAGAGCATACTGATGAGGTTTTCCAGGGTGTTGGGAAGCACTTCTCCTTAAGGCAACGCTTAAACAGTTTTGTAAGTACGGGGGCAAGTTCTGGTTGTAGCTTTTTTAACACTATAACTGGAATACCGTCAGGACCAGTTGCTTTACTGGAATCAAGATTCTTGATTAGCTTGGCGACCTCACGCAAAGATATTTGTATGTTGCATAGCGTGTTGTCTGTTATAGGTGGAAATACGGGGAGTTAATGGTCTTTGTTGCATAGGGTAGAATTTGCTGCTAAGTTCTTGGCAAATAGTTTGGCCTTGTCTGATGCTGACGAGATGACCTCTGGTCCATTGATAATGGTTGGGATAGAACGCACGCTTCTGTTCAGGATCCTATTTGCTATTTGCCAGAACTGATGGGAACCAAGCCGCTGCTCAGCTACTTTGGATTTAACGGACTGAGCATATAGCTCTCTTGCATCTTTTATTACTCTTTTACAGTGGTTGTTGGCATTCCTGAAGGCAGCTTAAGTCTCAGTACATCTTTTGCGTTGGTAACTATGGAAAAAGTGATTTCTGTGAGCGATGGCAACAGCACATTCTGGGGAGAACAATGGTTGGCTGGTAGGTTTTTGTTGGAATTTTTTGGATGGTATGAATTGGTCTATGTCTACAAGTAACTATTCGGTCAGGTCTGATATTATAGAGGACACATCCTTTTTAAACATGGAATGGAGAGGTAGATCAGATATTAATGTACGGAAGCTATCTCAGTCAGCCATAGAGTATCGATATACAGTACGGTAGATTTATTATACTTCATTTTTATCTTAACTGATACAACAGCGTGGTCAAAGCATCCCAGAGGAGATAGAACGGAACATGAGCATAGCTCAGGGGAAGTGGAGAAAAAAAGGTCTAGAAGGCTTGCTTGCATACTGACCAGTAGTATCGGGCACACGGGAGGGCTTGCGAACAATCTGAGTGAGGTCATAGGCAATAGCAAAATCATGACAGAACCTCCCCTCATCATCTGTCTTGTTAGAGTGGGTCAGCCATTCCACATTATGGACATTGAAGTCACCGCAAATGTAAATGTTAGCCGAGGGATGAGCAGACAGGATGTGATCACTTTTCTCCGATATACTCTCAAAGATAGTAACTCCGCTGTTGTGAGGGCGATAGAAGGCAAATATGAATGTGGTGGTGTAAGCAAGTGCAACCCGGAAGCACATATAAGGTAAATTAGGGTCTTCTCTGGAGATATCCCTGCAACATGGGAAGCCATCTTTAATGTAGGCATATATTCCATGCCCATGGCGATCTTGGGGGTCAGATTTAGATGTTAAGTTAGAGTATCCTTTAATTTGGTTTTGTAGAGATACAGGTTACTCTAAAGTGTGAGCAGTCTTCTTGCAGAATAGAGGAAACCCACCTTCTTTGCAGCAGCCTTTGCAATGTCCTCAGTGTATTGTTATATTTAATACTGATTTTTTTCAAATGCACAGAAAATTTATTTGCATATTTATTAACATTGTTGTCCTCCATGACAGCATAGTCAAAGCTGTTTGGTCCTTGTCTTATAGTCAGTATAGATTTTTGGCCCTCATGCTTCAAAAGTTTGCGGACCCCTGGTCTAGGCGATTGTTACAGAAGAATGTTCTCTGTTGGCTGGGGTATTATCCTGTGCAGTTCTTAGGCTTTGTTCATCGACCTTTGCTTTCTTCCTTTCGGAAAGGATTTGTTTATTGCTAATCACTGAAGGCGCTTCTGTTGAGAAATTATGATGGGGCTGCTCGGGCATTTTTTCCAGAGTGCTCTTCCTGGAGGACGCTGGTTTTCAAATCCCCTATTTCCTCCAACCTTGTGTCACATATTCCCGTTGTAGAAAGGAAATAAACAACCAATCAGACAAAGAATTAATACTTTTCAGCAGAGTAGAAAATCTGACTCTGCAGCAGGAGTCACAGCAGTTAATGTGTGTACACGAGTAATGTTTTGTTGTAACTGGTTTACACTAATCAAACACGGTTAAAATTTATTCATGTAATAAAAAACTTATTTGTTTTTATCCTGGATGACTTTGAACTGTCTTGATCTTGAATGTTTGTGTTTATTGTATCAGGTTGAGAAAGTTTTAACGGTTTTTAACTTTTAAATTCAGATGAACATATCTCGGCTCAAACAAAAATTTATTGACCGAAGCAAACACCGTCAGAATCAACGCACTTTTGCGAACGGAAAAATCTTGCATTTCCGTAGCAATGAAGTCGCTGAAGGTATTTTTGATATTTTTGTTAGGTTTTTGAAGCATTTCTCACACAGAAAGTTGTTGAGATGTTTGAAAATGTGGTAGTTGGTAAGTGACAGGTCTGAAGAGTATGGCAGATGAGGTTAAGTATCATAGTCCAATTTGTTCAACTTCTGGTCGATTTAGAAACGTGCGGTCGGGCATTGTCGTGGAGGAGAATTGGGCCTTTTCTGTTGACTAATGCTGGGTGTTGTTGTCGAAGTTTCTGATGCATTTCATCCATTTGTTGACAGAAATTTATCATTTTACCTGCATTCAAAACACTGTAATGGATGAGACTGGTCGCAGACCACCAAACAGTCAGCATGACCTTCTTTTGGTGCAACTCTGGTTTCGGGAAATGTCGTGGAGTTTCATCGGCATCTAACCACTGAACTGAGCGTCGCCAGTTGTTGTAAAGAACCCACTTTTCATCGCAAGTCACAACCCGGTCGGAAAACTGATCATTCTCGCTGCGTAAAAGAAGAGAAGATGACACTTCATAATGGCGTTTCTTTTGGTTGTCATTCAATTTGTGACGTACACATTTATCAAGATTTTTGTCTTTCCGATCTCTCTCAAGGGGTCGAAAATCATTGTATATGTTACATCTGATTCAGAAGCAAGTTCTCGAACAGTTGTGCATGGATTGGCTTCGACTAAGGCTCTTAATTGATCGTTGTCAGCATCCAATGGCCAACTACTATACTCATCATCTTCAAAACTCTCATCGCTTCCACAAAATTTCTTAAACCACCATTGTGCTATGCATTCAATAGTGGTTCCTAGGACAAATGCTTTATTGATATCATGAGCTTTTCGGCTTAGCTTGAATTGAAATAAGAACATTGTGCGAATTTGCTTTCTTTACTTCTTGTAATCAACTATTCCGAAAAGAAGATATAAAAACGATTGTAATTTAAACGATCAGAGCGAAAAACGCTCTTTAAAATGATATATAAAGTAAAGGTGTTATAGTGAAAACTTATTTGAAAATACATCATTTGAAATCTATATAATTATAAAACTCAAATGACCTTGTAACGAATGATGTAACCCACTTTTCGGTTTACGACATCCAGTTGCGCATGCGCGCATAAACATTAACCCATAACAACGTAAACAAATAAACACAAATCGTTTCTTTTGCAGATTTTCACCTGCGCACTGAAATATTAACGTTATTATTTCAAAATTATTATTTAACATGGGAAGAGTGGAGGTGTTTTGCAACTATTCTTTATTACAACTATACTATGCTATTTTCTTACAACTAAACAACTTTAACCCGTTGACAAACATAAAAACAATTGTAGTAAAGTCAAGACTACTACTACTACTACTACTACTACTACTACTACTACTACTCTCTATCCGTCCCTTTTCCTTCCTTCCTTCCTTCTTTTTTACATTTCTAGATACAAAATAGCTGTGTGAGAACGGTGAATTTGTTGACACATTTACTAATCTGTTTCAATATTAGTTTTATTTTATTTTATTTATTTAGGTTTTATTTTTTTTACTTCAGGTTTTATTAATTATTTTTTTTTAGATTTTAAGTTTCTATAACTTGGTTGAAGGATTCCAATATGGGTTTTTCATTCTTATATTTCTCATCGGTAGGTTCATGTGTGTTTTTACTGCTAAATGACTTTCATCGGCATTCGATTTATAGGAAAATCATGTTTAATTTTCGATTTTTGAACGATTATTCGGAAAAACAGGTAACTTTACACGAATAGGGAAGATTTTTTTCCATGTTTGAGTGATCCGTCCATGATTTTTCATTTTAATATACTTTCATAGAAATGTTTCTGTTATGTAAAAAAAAAATATATTTTCTTTACGTCACAAGTGTCACGTTCATACATTATTTTCACACATTTTATGAAAAAAAAACACATTATTTTCACACATTTTATGAAAAAAAACACATTATTATCACACATTTTATGAAAAAAATACATTATTTTCACACATTTTATGAAAAAAAAAATATTATTTTCACACATTTTATGAAAAAAAACCCACATTATTTTCCCACATTTTATGAAAAAACCCCCCAACATTTTCACACATTTTATGAAACACACACACACACACACACACACACACACACACACACACACACACACACACGCACATTATGTTCACACATTTCAATTTTTAACATTTTTCCTGAATATTTTTACGTTTTCTATAAAAGCTCTGTGGGCCAGATTAAAGACTTTGGTGGGCTGGATCAGGTCTACAAGCCATAGTTTGGAGAGCTCTTGCTCTAAAGCAACGATTCTCACTTAACGGCAGCCATGAGATATTTGTGACGATTACTTGTCAAGTTATTCCATCGACTGTGAAAAAGCAAATCACTTTAATTGCTAGTCTTTTTCTTTTTCTGTTTCGTTGAGATTTGATCGCTTCAGCAAGTTAGTTTTCACAGGAACATGTGAACCCAAAAGAGAACAAATCTCAACCAAAGCAGACAAAGAAAAAGGTAGCGATTACAGCGATTTGCATTTTAGCAGTTGTTGGAATCACTTCACAGTTCAGTCGCCACATATATTCAATTAAATTTTAACGCGTTTTGCAAAAGTTATTGTGTATTTTGGTCATTAAATTATTAATTTAAACTAAATTGTTATAAAATTATCAGTAATTTTGTTGTGGTAAGTTCACAGATTAGCACCCTCTGCCCCCTCCCCCTTCCCATGAGATTTATTTTATGTCTGAAAAGCTTGTTATATAAAAAAAATATATATGTATATATATTGTAAGAATTAGAGTGGGGAGTCAGTTTCGTATATAAATTTAACGAAAATTGATCAATTATTTTTATTCATAAAAATAATAGAAAATCACGTTTTACGATTTTTAGCGATTAACAGTACGAGGTGTCTTGAATAAGTTTTCACACTTTTTTTTCGCATGGTCACTTTTATTGATAATAAACACATGAAATGCTAGTCTCATTCGAAGTAATCTCCTGCACTTATTGTACCATTCCAACAATTTCTAGAAGGCCTCATGGAAGTTTTCTTGAACAAGTGTGTCAATGACCCTCGCCAGTCTCTTTCATCCCTCAATTGCCTCATAAGACAGCCTTTAAAGTTTTCCTTGCGCTTAGGTAATAATAAAAAGTCACAGCGAGCAAGGTTTGGACTATAGGGAGGGTGAGGAACTATCTTGATGCCCATTTTGGTCAAATAGTCTGATCTTCTATGAGCACTCTTGAGACAAACTTTGTGCAAATCTTCCGCATCTTCAGTTCCTCGTGAATAATTGTGCATACAGTTCTCACACTGATATCAAACTGTGCACTTATTAACTCTATAGATACAAATCTTTATCTATGTAATTCTTTATTTGGACAATCAACTCTAGTGTTGTGACTTCCTCACTCCTCCCACACCTCCCATCCTCCCTCACACTCCCCGCCATCCTTAAATCTCTTATGCCACTCAAAAACTGATGCTTGATTCATACAAGATTGTCCAAAAGCAATCTGAAGCATTCCATACGTTTCTGTTGCATTTTTTTTAAATTTTAAAACAGAATTTTATTGCATATCGTTCCTCTAAAGTGTTCTCGCGTCGAGATTGCATTTTTGAAATTCACCAGCTGTGAAAATCAGGCTTTAGTAGAATGTATTCCAATTCCTGCTGTAATTGTTACTGTAAACCTGAAATCATAAAAATTGGTCAGTCATCGCATAAGATGTATAGCAATAACATACTGAATTTTCAAGTTTATATGACAATTTTAAATGTCTGTACAAAAAAGTCTGGAAACTTATTGAAAGTACCTCGTATATTGTAGCCATTATAAGGCTAATTTTTAAACCTCGATAGTTCAAATTGAGCTGTCTTCCTTTATATACTAAATATAGCGGATAAAGACAAACTGTTCTCGCTTCCTCGTAAAATTTTATTTTCTTAGTAAAAAAAAAAAAGTACTTGATCAATTTATGTGATTTTTTTTTTTTTTTTTTAATATGACATTTTTGTTCTGTACGTATATCATAAAAAAATTCTGTATTTTTTACTTTTTAAATTAGGGTGAATTCTGGACTTGCATGAAATCGATTAATAATAAATGAAAATGTATAAGCTCCTATTTACTTGTCTACCCAGAATTAGACATAAGGTTGGTTTTGAATGTAAGGGAAAATCCAACTTCCTCAAACTAAATAATAACGTTATTGGTTAATTTGTAGTTTAGCGGCGTAAATTATTTGACAGACAGAAAACCATAAAAAAAACATTTATTTTTATGTAAACCACATTATTAGACCTAAAGTCTGAAATAAAACCAGAAAGAAAAAATTCATTTTTATTTATTCATTTTTTTATTAGACTAATGTACGACACTTGAGGCCATAGAATGTAGCCGCTATATTTTTAGCAATTTATCATTTTTAAAGTTTGTCAGATTGGCCTTAAAAGGCCAAATTTGGCCTTTTCTAAATCAGTTTCAGGAAACCAAAATCATGGTTACACGAAACTGATTTAAGCCGCTAAACTACAAATTAACCACGTTATTATTTCAGCACAGTCTCTATCCTGCATAAGTACCAAAGTTAAAATTGCCTCAGTCTAGAAAGAATTCCTCCTTCACTGACCGAGGACAAAAAAAAGCTGAAATGTAGTATTAGAACAGATACTACAGTTTGCTCCTTAGCTAAAAGGCATATATACTTAGCGTTACACACAAGAATTGGTCTCATAATTGTATTAATGTAAAGATAAGGAAAACGTAGGTATATTTCAAAACTTGTTCTTGTAGTAGAGTCCCAGTTAGCAACCAAGGAAAAAAGAAAAGTTGCCAAGAAGACATGCTAAGTAATTGTTGAGGCATCTAAGGATCTCTCTCTCTCTCTCTCTCTCTCTCTCTCTCTCTCTCTCTCTCTCTCTCTCTCTCTCTCTCTGTAAATTTGTGCATGGTAGGGATAGAGGGGGAGGGTCGATGAGAAGTAACATTGACATCTGATGATAGGGGGAAAAAAGAACAAACTGACCTTTGAGGAAAAAAAAAAATGAAGAAAATTTTTTTTAGGTGTGCTAAAAGCAAAACTACTTTAAATGAAATGGGAGAAAAAAAAAAGGTAAACGTAAAATGAATAAATAAATAAAATATGGAAAAGAAACCAAAATAGGGAAAAGAAAGAAAAGGAAAAGAAGAAAAGACAACATTGAGGTGTGCAAAAAGCGAAACTACATAATACGAAAATGGAGGAAAAAAAGTTCAGAGTAAAAAAAAAAAATAACTAAAATAAATAAATAAAATATACAAAAAAATAAAAAAAAACAATTAAAAATAGATAAATGTAATAAATGTAGAAAAGAAGCCAAAAGGAAAAAAGAAAAAGTAAAAGTCCCCCCACTCTATCTCTCTCTCTCTCTCTCTCTCTCTCTCTCTCTCTCAATAACAAAGACGAGGAGGAGGGGTGGGTTCAGCTAAATTGAGAACACGCACCCCACCCCCTTCCCTGCACCCGGACAGCTAAACAACATACATCAATGGCAAGAAGAGAAAGGGAAGGAGAAAGTTGGGCAAAAGAATTGCGAAAGAATCGCGTCGGGAAAGTTAACATAGAAATAAGACAATTTCCAAAAAGTATTTAACTCGAACCCGCTACGATCAGATTAGCGGACGGAGAACTTTGTTTTCTTTTTTTTTTTTTTTGTTTTTTTTTTTACTGCGACTATTTGGATTATTCTACCCGGACATCGTCGAGAAATAGTTTGGTAAATTCTTGCTGGAGACGAGCACTCGGTATCTTTACTTTTAGCGCAGGTGCTCGATTCTGATTTTTTTACTTTGTGATAAGAACGTGCACACTCAACAACAACAAAGATCCAGGTAAATTATCGTTATTATTTATTATTATTCATTTATTATCATTATTATTATTTGTTTATTTTATTATTTTATTTTCACTGTAATTTTCCACAGGTGATCTTTAACCGTCTGTTTTATCATTATTATGATGAAAGAAATTTTATAAACTTTTACTCTTATTAATTTAAACGACGAGGGAAAACTTTCTGGTACTAAGTACCGATGAAATATCTTGCCTATTTCGTTTGCTTTATCGTCCACCTATTTCTGTGTATATAAAGATTGATGATTGCTTTTAAAAATTATTTCTAAACGGAAAAAAAAAAAAAAAATCTGCTTCATTTTTATTGCGAAAATCTAGCTTTAATTCAATATTTGGTACTTCTGCAGAATACGGACCGTACTGAAATAATAAATGTTATTTAGAAATCCATTCTTAATATGGGGAGTGCAGTGCGTTTTGAAACTTCTCTCTTGCAACAGTAAAATAGTTTTGCCATCCCTCCCCCCAAATTTTATTACACAAACTTTTTTACCCGAAAATCAGAATTTTACAAGTTAAAAAAAAAAAGGAACTGAAACGAAAATTTTTGAATAAAAGTTTAATTTTATATACGCTAAAAAGTAAATCAAATTTTTATTCTATAACAAAAAAGGGGGTGCTAATGCAGAGAGTGATCCGCGCTAATTTTTAAATCGTATTTCCACGTTTAATTAAAAAAAAATTTTTTTTATCCAATTGTAAGGTTAAAGTACAGAATCGGTACAAAACACCATCCCTTCCTCATGTTAAGAATGACTTTTTAAATAACGTAATTTCAGCACGGAACACTCGTTCCAGGAGTACCAAAAAGGGTAGTTTTTTTATTTGGCTCCCTCCTTAACATTTTCCTTTACCATTAACATTTAAAATGACGACTGTAGGTTTTCGGTTATGCTGAAAACGAATATCGTATTTGAATTTTGCGCAACTGAGTAGTTTTCCGGATATTAAGCAATGTAATTCTTTGGTGGCCATATTGTTGTACGCGTAAAATTTACAGCAAAAAGTATCATTTCAGAGTAAGAATTCATTTTAATCGACATTTTGGCAAAGACTACGCAAAATGGATGAAATCAATTCTCTTATAGTCGAATTGGACAGAGTATTTTGGAAGACCTTTCGTAACCTGCCATTTATTTTATTTTCGGTATTCTCGAGATAAAAAAAGAAGGTAATCTGGTAGAATTGGAAGAAAAACTTTTAAAGATTTTAACTTGAAATTTTCTAAAAGTTCGTTTAAAATTCTTGGGTGCTTATTCAGATTGGTACTCATGGCGGCAACTACAAGTAAAGAAAATACAGAAAAGTCTGATGTAAGACATTAAAAAAAAAGTAAATATTGAAAAAAATTATATTGCACGTACTCGTTACGGAATAAATTTTTCATAAAAAAATAAATCACTTAATTTGATCAAGTAAGAAAATCGAATAAAATGAATTGTGTCGTTGCCATCTTGCGTATTTCGCGGACGAGGAGGGGATGCCAGAGAAGATAACTCCAATCACTGCTTAAAATTTGTCCAAATTTGACGAAATTATTTTGAAACATAAAGGAGAAAAATAACTAGATAAATATTTTATCCCCCCCCTTATTTTAGTTTCTGTGTCCCTTTTTAATCCCTTTTTCATTTTGTCCTTTGTTAATCACTTTTTCGTTCAAAAGCATCCCCCCCCTCCTCGTTCGCAAAATAGACAAGAAGGACGCGACACGATCAATCTCATTGAAAAAAATTATATTGTGCGTGCTAGTTATGGAATAAAGTTTTCATACAAAAAGAATCACTTGGATTAAAAAAAAAAAAAAAAATTCCCGAAAAAATAAAATGTTAATATTTTCATTTAATGTTATTAAACTAAACAAGTACTCAATATTTAAATATTTGTAGGGGTGCTCAGTTTTTAATCCAATGTTCAATTAGCGGTTTTTAAGCAGCTTAGCATTTTTTTTTTTTTGAGAGGACTGCCGGTTTTTCTTTTTTTTTTTTTTTTTTTTTTTGGAGGGGGGGATATTCAATTATAGAACTTGTATAGTTTTTTAATAGGTGCTTATGTAGCAGTGTCAGAAATTTCGTGAAAATAGTGAATAATTCCACCCCATCTTTCCAAGCTTATAACTCCTCGAAAAATGTAATTCAAGCCCTAATTTTTTTTTTTTCAATTAAAGGAGCAAGGACCAAGGTTTTATTAAAAAAAAAAACAAAAAAAAAAAACAATGTGTTTTTTTTTTTTTAAAAAAAAAGGTTTTAAACTTCGGACTTTACAGGTAAATTTCTAAAAAAGCGTTTTTTTTTTTTTTTGTTTTAAATTTGAATATATTATTTATTGACCTTTTCTCTTCAATTTGTGATATATAAAACTCCCCGACATAATTAATTATTTACTTTTTAATAGACATTTCAAAATGGGTGACACTTGGGGGGGGGGCGTGAATTTAAAAAAAAAAACGTTTGTCTAAAATATTATATTCAGTTTATTGGAAAGAACATAAAATTTCACATTGACCCTGAAAATATCGTAAAAATAGAATCAATAGAAAAATTTTGATAGATTTTTAAAGTTTAAAAATTGAAAAATATTGAGTTCGGAAAATTCATTACTGTTTAAAAAAAAAAAATATTTCTATTACTTTTAAAACAACTGTAATAGTTTATTTTGGAAGTATAATCCATAAAGAAAATAAATAACCCACTTTTAACAGAGAAATTACGAGATTTTTATATTGTATTCGCAGTTTCGTGTTAGGGGTGTCCAAAATTCCTACAAAAATTCTGATACTGCTAGTGCTTATGGAGTTTAATTAACTGCTTTAATGTAAGTAACGCGCCGGCATTAACCGAGCAGAACTGTTTAATATTTTACAAAAATTATGTTCACATTTGGTGGGAGGCGGTAGAGGGGTCCCCTCACCTCCACCGCCTCCCACCAAATGTAAACAGAATTTTTGTAAAATATTAAACAGTTCTTCTGCTCAAAACATTGATTAAACTGCATAAGCACCTGTTAAAAAAACTATACAAGTTCTATAATGGAATATCCCCCTCCAAAAAAAGAACGAAAACAAACCGGCAGTCCCCCCCCCCCCGCCTCAAAAAAAGTGACCATAAAGTGAGTGCATTTCTTCATATCTTGGAAACTACTGGTTTCTTGGAATTTTAAAAGTTAGTGGTAATTTTAAACGATTTTCCGAGGGGGGAAAGAAAGTCCCCCACCACTCGAAAAAAATTGTGGCCACAAAGTGGGTGCTCATTTTACGTTAAATTATTATAGAAAAATGATCTCCCACTATTTTAAAACATACATTTCTTCATATCTTGGAAACTACTAATTTGCTGTAATTTTAAACGTTATTTTGGTTTTCAGCGACCCCGAAAACCTTTAAGAGTAATTTAAAAGGAATTTTCGAGGGTGGAGTAATTCTTCATATTTACCAACGAAATAAATAAACACAAAAAAATATATGAAAATCGGAACATTTTATTGTATAAAAAATGTGGTACTCATGCAGAGAGTGATCCGTGCTGAAATAATAACGTTATTATTTAAAAAGCCATTCTTAACATGGGGAGGGTGTTTTGTACCTATTCTGTACTTTAACCTTACAATTGAATTAAAACACACACACACACACACACATATCATAAAACTTTAATTAAACTTTGAAATACAATTTAAAAAATAGCGCGGATCACTCTCTGCATTAGCACCAAAAATGTATCAAAATATAATTTTAACGTATAATTATATATATATATTTTTTTTTCAATGAGTGATTCTGATTCATAACTGGAAATAAAATAATAAATCTGATAGGAAACATTTATAGATTGTTATATATATATATATATATATATATATATATATATATATATATATATATATATATATTTTACGGTAAGGTTTTACAAAAAATGTAGCAAAATATAATTCTAGTTTGCAGGCACTTTTAGAAAAGGAAGAATTATCAACTCCTGTTCTTTGGTTGACAAGCGACATTTGTTGGTCGTTCTTGAAACTAAAATACACACATTATTCGCCTCATTAGCAGTGTCAGAAATTTCGTGAAAATAATGAATAATTCCACCCCATCTTTCCAAGCTTATAACTCCTCGAAAAATGTAATTCAAGTCCTAATTTTTTTTCAATTAAAGGAGCAAGGACCAAGGTTTCATTAAAAAAAAAAAAAAAAAAAAAACGTGTTTTATTTAAAAAAAAAGGTTTTAAACTTCGGACTTTACAGGTAAATTTCTAAAAAAAAAACGGATTTTTTTGTTTTAAATTTGAATATATTATTTATTGACCTTTTCTCTTCAATTTGTGATATATAAACATATTATTGACATGCAGAAGTGGCAAAAAATCGGTACTTGTACAGTTTAGTCAAGACATTAAAAAATGAAAATATCAAAAGTTTAAATTGTATGTATCCGTTATGGAACGAAGTTCTTCGAAAAAAAAATTTCAATTAATTTCATCAAGTAGTTTTCTTTTTTTTTTTTTTTCCTTTCCTTTTTACAGCGAAAAAACAATTTATGATACCGAGCAAAATGTTCAATTTTTAGGAAGAAAAGCTAGTATTAAAGAGTGGGAGGTGTGTCTGCGCTTTAACTGGAGTGATCTCCCTTGGGCATTTCTAAAATTCAAACAATTTTTTTTTTAATCCAAGATGGCTGCCTTCAACGCGCTCTCATAAAAACGTGTTTCTCCGCTGTAAAAAAAAACAAAAACAAAAAAAAACAAAAAAACTACTTGATGAAATTAAGTGAATTTTTTTTTTCTCGGAGAACTTCATTCCATAACGGATACATACAATTCAAACTTTTTTCGATATTTTCATTTTTTAATGTCTTGACTAAACTGTACAAGTACCAAAATGACAATATCGAAAAAAAACAGTTTAAATTGTATGTATCCGTTACAGAATGAAGTTCTCCGAAAAAAATTTCACTTAATTTCATCAATTTTTTATTTATTTATTTTTTTTTTTTTTTTACAACGAAAAACAATTTATGATACCGAGCAAAAGGTTCGATTGGCGGTGGCAGATTTGTACAACCGTCACCCCCATGCGTAATTTTATATACTGGTAGTTTTTTTTTTTTTTTTTTTTTTTTTTTTTTTTTTTAATTTTTCACTGGATTATTATTGATTGGACACTAATTAACATGATTATGAAAAAAAAAAAAAACGGGTTTGTATTACTGTACACATAGATTCGAAAAAGTTGTCAAAAAACAAATATATAACAAATAAATGTTATTAAAGGCAAGATAAGTTACTTTTCTGCCAAACTGGATATATTTTTTGTGTTTTTTATTCAATTTAACATGTTTATTCAGCTCGAAAACCATACCGTCAAGATGGCGTCTGATTCTCTCTTTAACACGGTAAGTTTGGGAAAAGGTGTTATAAATAACAAACCGGATAAAATACTGTTAAAAACTCGCTCAATATATATTACCGTGACATAGGTTGACATATATTCGGCGGGGTTTGAATAGTATTTTGTATAGTTTTTTATTTATAACACCTTTTACCAAACTTACCGTGTTAAAGAGGGTGTGAGACGCCATCTTGAATTTTCCAAGTCATCGGTAAACACTATGTTTTTCGAGCTGAATAAATATGTTACATTGAATAAAAACACAAAAAATATATCCAGTTTGGCAGAAAAGTAACTTATCTTGCCTTTGATAACATTTATTTGTTATATATTTGTTTTTTGACAACTTTTTCGAATCTGTGTACACAGACCCAAAAAATCATTTCGACATTGGAAAGGGGTGCTCACATTTTAGTTACAACATACTGATAAATCGGTCACCCATTTTTTTTTTTTTTTTTTTTTAAATACGGAAGTGTCTTCGGGAGATATGAAATGGTCGCATGTTGACGAAGCAAGACGTGTTGCGATATGAAAATTGACAACGGAATGGAAAATTATGAAGCATTTCTCCAGCATGTTAGTGAAATTTATAATACTTAAAAAAAAAAAAAAAAAAAAAAAAATGCTACATTAAATAAAAACACTAAAAGCATCCAGTTAGGTAAAAAAAAAAAAAAAAAGTAACTTATATTGTTTTTGATAACATTTATTGGGTTTGTATTACTGTACATAAATCTATATGTACAGTAATACAAACCCAATAAATGTTATCAAAAGCAATATAAAGTTAAAAAAAAAAAAGAAAAAGTTGTCAAAAAACAAATATATAACAAATAAATGTTATCAAAGGCAAGATAAGTTACTTTTCTACCAAACTGGATATATTTTTTGTGTTTTTATTCAATGTAACATGTTTATTCAGCTCGAAAAACATGCAGTGTTCACCGATGTATTGGAAAACTCAAGATGGCGCCTTACTCCCTCTTTAACACGGTAAGTTCGGGAAAAGGTGTTATAAATAATAAACTAGACAAAATACTATTAAAAACCCGCCGAATATATGTCAACCTATGTCACGGTAATATATATTGAGCGGGTTTTTAACAGTATTTTATCTAGTTTATTATTTATAACACCTTTTCCTAAACTTACCGTGTTAAAGAGGAAGTCCGACGCCATCTTGAATGTTCCAATACATCGGTAAACACTGTATGGTTTTCAAGCTGAATAAGCATGTTACATTGAATAAAAACACAAATATATCCAGTTAGGTAGAAAAGTAACTTATCTTGCCTAACTTATCTTATCTAGTAATAAAAACCCAAATACCTAAGTTCAAAACAAACAAAACTCGATACTTTATTTTCATAAAAAAAAAAAACAGTAAATAAAAAGTCATGTTCATTCGTTTTTTTTTCCTTTGAGAAACAAAAATATTTCTGACTTAATGCGGTAAGCTCAGATCATTTTTACTTTCTATGGTTTTGATATACCCGCGTTTTTATTGGTTATAAAATGAGTGACTGATTTACCAGAACATTGAAAAAAAGTGAGCACCCCTTTCAAATGTCGAAATAATTTTTTTTTTTTTTCAATTTATTTATTTTTTCATGATTTAGTTAATTAGTGTCCGATCAATACTAATCCAGTTAAAAAATTTCAAAAAAAACTACCAGTATACAAATTACGCAGAGGGGGGGGGTGATGGTTGTACAACTCCGCCGTTCGATTTTTAGGAAGAAAAACTAGTACTAAAGATGGGGAGGAAGTGTCGGCGCTTTAAACTGAGTTATCTCCCCGTGGCGTGTTCAAAAATTTCCAAGATGTCTATATTCAACGCGCTGTCATAAAAACGTGTTTTTCTGTTGTAATAAAAATAAAAATAAACTACGCAATCAAATTTGTTTTTTTTTTTTCTCGGAGATCTTCAGTTCAAAACGGATATGTACAATATAACTTTTGTCTCGATATTTTCATTTTTTTAATGTTTTGATTAAACTGTACAAGTGCCAATTTTTCAAATAATGAAACATTTTAGAGGGGTCAAATTTGTTTTTCGAAAATAAAATAAAAACTACTTGATCAATTATTGGAATATGCCATCTTCATTCCGTGACAAGTAGGTACACGATAATTTTTTTTTTTTTTTTCATTTCTGAATAAGCAGCAATGTTTGTTTCAAATGTAAAATTTCATTGGGGGGAGGGGGGGGGTCTACACACGCATACAAAGTCTTTGGTTTCGGAGAGACTAGTAAACCTGGAATCCATACCAAAAGTTAAATTGAAATAATAAGCGTTATTGTTTAGAAACCCATTCTTAACATGGGGAGAGCGTTTTGTAACTATTCTGTACTTTCACCTCACAATTTGATAAACAAAACATACCCTTACACTTGAATTAAATTTGAAAATACTATATAAAGAAATAGCACGGTACTTTCCTTGCATAAGCACTGTTGAATAAAATAAACCTATTTTTTATGAAAGAAAAAAACGGTAAATTTTTACCTGGTTTCCACCTTGACATTTTCCTTAAAATGACGAATGAACTTTTTTCGGGTATGCTGAAAACGAATATCGCATTTAAATTTTCCGCAAATAAGTAGTTCTCCGGATATCAAGCAATGTCATTCATGTTATTGCTGGTGGTCATATTGGTACGCATGAACGAACGTCCATTCGTTCGTGCGTGCGCGTAAACGCAACTCCGAAAAACTACGCGCAAGCACCAAGATAGCCACCAGAAATAACATGAGATTACATTGCTTAATATCCGGAAAACAACTCATTTGCGGAAAATTTAAATGCGATATTCGATTTCAGCATACCCAAAAAACCATCGAAGTCGTCATTTTAAAGGAAAATGTTAAGGTAGAAATCAGGTAAAAATTTAAGATATTGAATTATATAAAAAAAACAAAAAAAAAACGCTTTGTTTGCACAAAAAATAGCTGAATTATCCCCCAAACCGAGTGTTTTTGTCGTTCGCAAAAGCACAACAAACCGTACTTTTGGAAATACGGAGGCCCAAAATCGTCTTGCTGAAACCACTATCAATAATTCTCCCCTCTTTATCTGTACCTAAACATAAACGTGGATTATATGAGAAAAGCTTTCGTAGAATTGCACGTCTCTAGAACTCTCTACCGTTTTGCGACAGTTTCGACACGATCATTTTTTTTTTTTCTACAGTATTTTTTTTTATTTTTATTTTTTTAAATCTGGGTCTGCTGGGTACTGCTAATCGTTTGCGTTTTTATCGATCTGATTCTTCGTCTAGTCGTGAAGCGAGTACAAAACTATTAGGAAGCTGAAAGCAAACGTAAAAGCTCTTTCTAGCTAAACGAAATTCGCGTATGCGAAAACCGGACTACTGAAAACCATAACTTTAGTAAAGGTGTTTTTTTTTTCTTTTTTCTTTTTGTTTTTTCTGTTTTTCATTTTGTTTTTTCTGTTTTTCATTTTGTTTTTTCTGTTTTTCATTTTGTTTTTTCTGTTATTCTTTTTGTTTTTTCTGTTATTCTTTTTGTTTTTTCTGTTATTCTTTTTGTTTTTTCTGTTATTCTTTTTGTTTTTTCTGTTATTCTTTTTGTTTTTTCTGTTATTCTTTTTGTTTTTTCTGTTATTCTTTTTGTTTTTTCTCTGTTATTCTTTTTGTTTTTTCTGTTATTCTTTTTGTTTTTTCTGTTATTCTTTTTGTTTTTTCTGTTCTTTTTTTTTCTCTGTTATTCTTTTTGTTTTTTCTCTGTTATTCTTTTTGTTTTTTCTGTTATTCTTTTTGTTTTTTCTCTGTTATTCTTTTTGTTTTTTCTGTTATTCTTTTTGTTTTTTCTCTGTTGTTCTTTTTGTTTTTTCTGTTCTTTTTGTTTTTTCTGTTATTCTTTGTTTTTTCTGTTATTCTTTTTGTTTTTTCTGTTATTCTTTT